>NC_090227.1:11568789-11813789 GCF_024489055.1 Chanodichthys erythropterus | reverse complement strand
CTTAGCACGTTTCCACGTCAAAGACCGTTTTCATAAATATGAGCATTGCCGTGAATTTAACGCTTTATAAATGAGGCCCCCGGACTCTTCTACGATAAAGACATGCTGTTGTAATAGCTGCAGTATATGGTTTTGCATTGTCCTGCTGAATTACACAAGGCCTTCCTTGAAATAGACGTTGTCTAGAGGGGAGCATATTGTAACTCTCCTCTTTTTTTTTATGGATTGTAACTCTCTTTTTTTTTTTTATAGATCTACCACTTTGATCGAATAAATATTTTTAATGAACCTCAGCAAACATTTATAGTGTTTCTTAGTTGTTTTATTCCCACAGTGCTGGCTCAATTCATTCAAAGTGACCCCTAGTTCAAATTAAGTCCTGATTTCTCACACAAAAAACAAAACAAAACAAACAATCAATCATCATAAAATTCTAATCTTCGATAAAGTTCTGTCCATTGAAAAAAACAAAACAAAACAAAGTTATACAACCTGATGAAAACATTGAGTGCGTTGAAATATATCTTTGTTCTCTCACATTGTCCATTTCTTGTTGAGCTTAAAACCAAATGGTTTCTCAACCAGTCTATGGTTTGGTTAACCACCACCAAAAAAAAAAAAAAAAAACATGAGTTCTCAACCACCCCAAAAACTCTCCCTTCTTCTCCCAACTTTTACCTTATATCGTCCTTGTGAGCCTCTCTAGTGCCCTCTAATGCCTAGTAGTATAACTACATCATTCCATTCTTACAAGGATGTGTAAACAACTGTTACAGATGTTTCACTCTGTTACATACCCCCTCCCATGTTTAAACATCCGTGACAAATTTTCAAGTTCTGCACATGATATGTATCAAAGACTGTAGGTTCAGATAGAAAAGAAACCCGATAGTTCACAGATCCTAACTTCTTTACTATTTTTGCAGGCCCCTTCCACCTAGGAGATAATTTGGCCATGAAAGCATCATCTGCCTTAGATAACGGATGAGATCGCACCCATACCACATCTCCTTCACGGAATTCTTGGTTCCTTCTTCTCTGGTTGTAATACTTTCTTTGATGCTGTTGTGCTTTTTCCACATTAGCTTTAACCATATCAATTAGCTGAGTGTGCCATTCCAGAGTACTGTAACTTTGGTGATCTGGATCTGGTGGATGTTGAATTGCTCATTCCAGTGGCCCTTTCAACCTCCTTCCAAGAGCGATTTCCGCTGGTGAGAATCCAGTGGTTTTTTGCCAAGCTGAATTCAGTGCTCCCACTGAATCCAGAATCCACTGATCCCATCTTCGGTGGTTTTCTTTTACATAGGAAGCTAACATTGTTTTAAGATTCCTATTTACTCGTTCTGTCAAATTACTTTGAGGATGGTAAGCTGTTGTTAACCTTTGAATGACTTTCCATTGTTTGCAGACAGTTGTGAGGAGATTTGACGTGAACTGCCTTCCACGGTCAGAGACCAGGTAAGTGGGTGTTCCCCAGCGAGTGAAAATCTCTTCAATAAGAATTCGAGCAAAGGTAGGAGCTTTTGCTGCTCTAAGTGGAAATAACTCCACCCATTTAGAGAAATAGTCCACAACTACTAACAAGAACTCATGTTGCTTTGTGCTTCTGGGAAACGGACCCATTATGTCAATCCCCATCATGTATCCAGGCTCTACTACCGGAACACTCTGCAGCATCCCTGAAGTTTTAGTTGTGGGTGGTTTGTATTATTGACATACAGTGAACACCTTGCAATACTGCCAGACATCAGTTCTTATGCTGGGCCAATACACAAAATCAAGCAGTCTCATTAGGGTCTTGAAGCTTCCTAAATGGCCACTCAGTGGATTGTCATGAGCATATGATAAAAAAGTCTTTCTGAAAACAGCTGGAATCACTATTTGCATTTTTTGTCCTTTCTTTCCATCAGGAACACTCCTAAACACTACTCCATTTTTGCAAACATAGTGAACTCGCATTGCATCATCACTTTTTCTCTGCAGATTTTGGGAAATCAAATTCTGAATCTCATTGTCATCTTTCTGGGCTTTACTAATCTCCTCAAGATTAACAGGTAAATTGTAGTCAGCTGAATTCCTTCTTTGTGCTGTATTTAAAAAAAAATTGGCTCAGTTTCTGTGTTGTACTGTCTCGGCAGAGCATCAGGTACCACATTGCACTGTCCCTTATGGTAACTTACAATGAAATGAAACCCCTGGAGCCGTATAGTCCATCTTATTAACCTAGAAGATGGGCTTTGGATGTTGGAATGCCCAGACCAATGCAGCATGATCAGTCACCACCTCAAAAGATGTGCCCTCCAGGTAATGTCGCCATTTTTCTACAGCCCATACAACTGTGAGACACTCTTTTTCTGATGTAGAATATGCTTTCTCTGCTCCCTTTAAAAGTCGGGAGGTATATGCCACTACTCGTTCTTGTCCTCCTTCTTCTTGGCTCCCAACCCGTTCTCACTGGCGTCTGTCTGAACTTTGAAAGCACGGTTAACATCAGGTGAGATTAAAACCGGAGCACTGATGAGATCTTGTTTGATTGTCTCAAAGGCTCGTTGGCAGTCTTCAGACCAGATCCATTTTGCCCCTTTAATCTTTAGAGCATGAAGTGGGCTAGCTTTCTCAGAAAAAAAATTCAATAAACCTATGGTACCAACCTGATAGACCCAGAAATCTCTGGACCTCTTTGACTGATGCAGGTACCGGAAATGATTGAACAGCCGATATTTTCTCAGGATCGGTCTTAACTCCTTCTGCAGAAATGACATGCTCTAGAAAAGTCAGTGATGGCTTGATGAAATTGCACTTCTTCAAGCTAAGAGACAACCCCGCCTTTTTAAGACAAGAAAACACTTTCTGGAGGTGTTCGATGTGAGTTGACATGGAAGAAGAGTAAACCACAATATCATAGATGTAGACCAGACAGAATTTGTTTTTGTGCTCCCTTAGCACCTGTTCCATAAGCCTTTGAAAATAAGCTGCTGAGTTTTTAAGGCCAAAGGGTAGACATAAAAATTCATATAGCCCTGAAGATGTACAAAAAGCTGTTTTCTCAACACTGGAATGTTCCATTTCCATTTGCCAATACCCACTTTTAAGATCCAAAGTACTGAAAACTTTGGCTCCATTCATTGATTCCAGTATATCAACAATTTGTGGCATCGGATAGGCATCCAGGTGAGTCTTTGCATTCAGTCCTCTGTAATCTACACAGAGCCTCTTGTTCCCATCCTTCTTGTCCACCACTACCACTGGTGCTGCCCATGGGGAGGTAGAAGGCTGTATGATTTTCTTTTCAAGCAACTCTTTCACTTGCCCTTCTATAAAATCATTCTTAGAAGCAGAGACTTTGTGTGGTTTTTTTCTTACAGGTTGCTGGTCAGTTGTGATGATCTGATGTTGTATCAAGCTGGTTCGTCCTAAATTTTGTGTACATACTGTTGGCCACTTTAACATGAGGTATTTAAGCTGTGCTTGTATCTCAGGAGTTGTCTCAGCATGTCTTACTGCTTCATCAATGAGATGATGGTCTTCTTCAGTTATGAAAGGATCTCCGTCTGTCTCTGGAATAGCCATGAAAAAATGGTTGGTGGATGGCTCATCATGGAAAGAAAAAGGGATTATGCTTTTCTTTCGTGTTACCTCAGGAAGATGAAAGTGCAAAATCCAAAACCATTTTTGATTTTTTTTTAAAAGTCAAGACCCAGGATTACTGATACTTCTAAATCCTTATCTTCCATCACAAAAAAATCCACTTCAGTCTTTTCTTCTTTGATCTCACACATCAATCTCACCTTTCTGATAGCTTTTTGACATTGTCCATTTGCTAAAATAAAGTTCTGATTATTTGTAGTAAACTGATCACTTTTTTCCTTGCTCAGTTCCTTCCAGATCTTTCTCTGGACAATCGAAAAAGTGCTACCGGTATCAATTATGGCGTCAATGTTAGTGTGATTGATGGTCACCGGCAGTTGAAGAGCTCTGTACCCTTGGCTAGCATTATGATGATCTACCCACATCAGTTGATTTTCTCTCTTTGACTTTGCTGCAGGTAATTTGCTGTTTCGCTCCTCACTGTTGACTAAACTCCAATGGTTTTTAGCTCCCATCAAGTCCTTTTCTATCTGCGTCCCCAAACGAACTAATTCATCAACTGTCTTGGCAGAGCTTCTCAGTAAACTGGCTAATCTTGGGTTGCAGTTTCTGAGAATTGCATTCACAATATCTGTTTCATTCATTTTTGGGTTGTTTCTCATACAAAGGGCTCTGTAGTGATAAGCAAAATCTCGAATGCTCTCCTTATTTTGTTATCCCCTGTTTATGAGCCTCTGTGCAGCCACTTCTTTAAAATCCTCATTTAAAAATGCAAACAAAAACTTATCCTTAAAGCATTTCCATGTACCTACATTCTTTTTTTCAGCACTCCACCAATCTTTTGCTGTCCCTTTTAGTACCGCAGCCAGTGACACCAGCAGTTCTTTATCAGGTAATGATTAACATACTCCTCAACTCTCTCAATAAATACAACTGGATCATCATCACTTGCATTGGTAAAGCTGGGAAACTCTCATTTAACCGGCGGATTGTAAGGTGCTGGTATTGTAGGCAGAGACATATACGGTTGACTCGAAGAAGACTTTTCTGACCGATTGTAGTTGCAGAAATAGGAGTAGATGAAAGTGGGTTTAGAGCTTGTATCCTCTGATCTAGTTGTTTATCTCTTCTTTTTAGATAATCAACCATGCTCTGACCTAAATCAGCTATCTTACTGTCTATTTGTGTTTTAATTCGATCAGTTTCTCTTTGGATATGGTAGTTAATTTTATCTTCTAGTTTTTTCATCATGTCTATCACTGTTTCTTGACTTACACCATCACTCAACCGATGTTCAATGTCACTAAGGTGTTCTTCAACGTTGGTTAAACGTTGCACTGTGACCATTCCATTTGAATACACCTGCTCCTCCTCAAATTCAACTAGTGGTGGAGGAGGTGGAAGTGCATTAAAATCATCTGGTTCACCAGGCTGGTCTTGCATTGCAGATGTCTCTTTTTCTTCTTCTGACTCAATTTAAAGTCCACTAAAAGTGTCAATCATTTCATTCAATGGATCTCTCATCTGAATGAATGCTTCTTCAGAGAAATCCACAACAGACGCGATCTCATCCCTATCCATTTTAGACTATTATGTTTGCTGTAAATTCATTAATTTGATCCTTTCTTAAATTTATTCAGTGAGACACCCTCTAAATTTAAGCATCTCTCAATCAGAGTCCCTGTTCGGGCGCCATTTTGTAACTCTCCTTTTTTTTTTTTTTTTTTATGGATTAGCTACTAACGAGGGTCTACCACTTTGATCGAATAAATATTTTTAATGAACCTCAGCAAACATTTATAGTGTTTCTTAGTTGTTTTATTCCCACAGTGCTGGCTCAATTCATTCAAAGTGACTCCTAGTTCAAATTAAGTCCTGATTTCTCACACAAAAAAACAAACAAAACAAACAATCATCTCAAAGTTCTGATCTTCGATGAAGTTCTGTCCATTGAAAAAGAAAAAAAAGAAAAAAAGTTATTCAACCTGATGAAAACATGGAGTGCGCTGAAATATATCATGATGAAAAAACATTGAGTGCGTTGAAATATATCTTTGTTCTCTCACATTGTCCATTTCTTGTTGAGCTTAAAACCAAATGGTTTCTCAACCAGTCTATGGTTTGGTTAACCACCAAAAAAAAAAAAACATGAGTTCTCAACCACCCCAAAAACTCTCCCTTCTTCTCCCAACTTTTACCTTATATCCTCCTTGTGAGTCTCTCCAGCGCCCTCTAATGCCTCATAGTATAACTACATCATTCCATTCTTACAAGGATGTGTATACAACTCTTACAGATGTTTCACTCTGTTACAATATGTTTCTCTAAAACTTTTATACACCTTTCAGCATTCATAGTGCCTTTCAAAACATGCAAGCTGCCCATACCGTATGCACTTATGCCCCCCCATACCATCAGAGATGCTGGCTTTTGAACAGAATGCTGATAACACGCTGGTGTCATGATTGATTACAGGAAGCAATAGCAAGTAACGCTGTTTATTGAACAACAAGCAGTATGGAAACACAGTCAATGAAAACGTGCAGGACTCATGTGACGCAGGGACTGAGATGGTCGGCTGGTGACGTGACGTGGTGACAGATGAGTGGCGGTGAGATGATACCAGGTTCCAGACAGAAGACAAGGCACGAAGACAGTAATCCACAGGAAGACGACGAACAACTGGGACTCCGGTCAGGAACAGACAAGACAACCACGAACAGGACACCAAACAACGATCTGACAATGGAAAGATGACTGAGGTGAGTATTTAAAGACTGATGGAATGAGCAGCAGGTGGTGAGAGTGATGAGTGGCAGCTGGGTCCACTGATCACCCACGTGGCCTGGGCACACCCACAAACACACTCGCACACAAACACAAACACACCCACTGCTGTCATAACACAGAGCACGCCACAAGAAGGAAACAATGCATCTGCGAACCGTGACAGTACCCCTCCTCCTAGGAATGCCTCCTGGCATTCCCCGACTCCCTTACCTGTCGATTGTAGTCATCGATAAGGGTGTGATCCAGAATGTCCCTGGCAGGAACCCAACTCCTCTCCTCCGGGACAGGTTTAATTTTGGAGACATGGAAGACGGAATGAATCCTCCTGTACACTGGAGGAAGTTTGAGGCGGACTGCCACCGGACTAATGATCTTGGTGACAGGGAACGGGCCAATAAATTTAGGAGCAAGCTTCTTAGAAACGGATCGGAGAGGAATGTCCTTAGTAGAAAGCCACACTTTTTGACTGACGACGTAAACCGGAGGCCTTGACCGGTGGCGATCGGCCTTGGCCTTGGTGCGTTCCCTCACTTGGAGGAGAGTCTCTCGGGCTCTCGTCCAAGTTCGGTGGCACCTCTGGACAAAGGCGTGGGCAGAGGGGACCGCGACCTCGGATTCCAGACTGGGAAAAATAGGTGGCTGGTAACCTACACTGCATTCAAACGGAGATAGGCCCGTGGACGACACTGGTAAAGTGTTGTGTGCGTACTCCACCATTGAGAATTGTTGACTCCAAGAGGAAGGATTCTTGGAGACCATACATCGCAACGTTCGCTCCAAATCCTGATTGGCTCTCTCAGTCTGACCATTGCTCTGGGGGTGAAACCCAGACGACAGACTAACAGTCGCCCCCAGCAATCTACAGAATTCCTGCCAAAATTTGGAAACTAATTGGGGACCCCTGTCAGAGACCACGTCTACCGGGAGGCCATGAATCCGAAAGACGTGGTCAATGACCGTAACCGCTGTCTCCTTGGCTGAGGGTAATTTGGGCAAGGGAATAAAATGAGCCGTCTTCAAGAACCGGTCCACTACGGTTAAAACAACCGTGTTCCCTTAGGAGGGTGGGAGGTCGGTCACAAAATCTAGCGAGATATGGGACCAGGGTCTCGAAGGGACTGACAGCAGTTGAAGTAACCCATCTGGGGCACGATTGGAAGTCTTACCAATGGCGCAGACTGAGCAAGCCAAGACAAAATCGCGAACGTCACGAGCCATGAGAGGCCACCAGAATCGTTGCTTAACCAAAAACTTGGTTCGACTGACTCCTGAATGACATGCCACGTTGGAACAATGACCCCACTGAATGACCCTGGACCGTAATCCCTCCGGCACAAATAATCGGTTTGGTGGGCACTCGGGCGGAGGCGTTACCCCTTCTAGAGCCGACTTGACCTTCGATTCGACCTCCCATGTGAGTGTGGAGATAACTAATCTCTCGGGAAAAATGCACTCGGGAGTAGACGGGCGTTCGGAACGGTCAAAAATACGAGACAAAGAGTCGGGTTTGATGTTTTTGGAACCCGGGCGGTACGAGAGAGTAAAATCAAAACGTCCGAAAAAAAGTGCCCACCGAGCCTGCCTGGAGTTCAATCTTTTGGCAGTTCTGATGTATTCTAGGTTCTTATGATCGGTCCAGACGATAAAGGGTACCCCAGAACCCTCTAACCAGTGGCGCCATTCTTCCAACGCTAACTTGACTGCCAGCAACTCCCGATTACCAATGTCGTAGTTACTTTCGGCGGGAGATAAGCGATGTGAAA
Source organism: Chanodichthys erythropterus (assembly GCF_024489055.1). Lineage (NCBI taxonomy): Eukaryota > Metazoa > Chordata > Actinopteri > Cypriniformes > Xenocyprididae > Chanodichthys > Chanodichthys erythropterus. The sequence continues at coordinate 11,805,645 of NC_090227.1, read as the reverse complement.
AAAACGCGCACAGATGCATCTTATCGTCTGTGGAAGAACGCTGGGACAACACTGCACCTACCCCCACCTCTGATGCGTCGACCTCCACCACAAACTGCCGTGATGGATCAGGGGCAACGAGAATAGGGGCCGAAACAAAGCGAGCCTTCAGTTTAGCAAACGCAGCCTCCGCTGCGTCTGACCACCTGAACGTAGTTTTGGGGGAGGTCAAGGCGATCAGAGGTGAGGCTAGTTGGCTGAAGTTGCGAATGAAACGCCGGTAAAAATTGGCGAACCCCAGAAACCTCTGTAGGGCCTTACGGGAATCTGGACTTGGCCAATCTACCACAGCCTTAACCTTCTCAGGGTCCATGCGTACTCCCTCAGTCGACACGATGTATCCTAGGAAAGGAACAGACTGTGCATGAAAAACGCATTTCTCCGCCTTGACAAAAAGCCCATTCACTAGCAACCTCTGAAGCACTCGTCGAACGTGCTGTACGTGTTCCTGGAGAGATGATGAAAAAATCAATATGTCGTCCAGGTAGACATAAGAACTGATCGACCATATCTCTCAGCACGTCATTGACGAGTGCCTGGAAGACCGCTGGGGAGTTGGAAAGCCCGAACGGCATGACCAAGTATTCAAAGTGCCCCCTAGGGGTGTTAAAGGCGGTCTTCCATTCATCACCCTCCCTGATGCGGACCAAATGATAAGCATTTCTTAAATCCAATTTAGTGAAGACAGATGCTCCCTGCAGCCTCTCGAAGGCTGAAGACATTAACGGCAAAGGATAGGTATTCTTTACCGTAATGTTGTTCAACCCCCGGTAATCAATACAAGGTCGCAGGGAACCATCCTTCTTCCCCACAAAAAAGAACCCCGCCCCCGCTGGAGAAGAGGAATGGCGAATGAACCCGGCTGCTAGTGAATCAGAAATATATTTCTCCATAGCCTCTCTGTCGGGAACCTAAAGTGAATATAACTTGCCTTTGGGCGGAGACTTCCCTGGTACTAGATCTATGGCACAGTCGTAGGGACGATGCGGAGGAAGAGAAGCAGCCCTGGACTTACTGAACACCTCCTTCAGGTCCTGGTACTCAACGGGCACGGTAAACAGATCCACTGCTTCCTCCTGTAAGACAGAACCAGAAACAGACGAACAAGCAGAGACAAGACAAGACTTATGACACTCCTCACTCCAGGCCACAATGGAGTTCTGGACCCAGTCTACCCGGGGGTTGTGTCTGGTGAACCAAGGATGACCAAGGACGACGGGGGTGTGAGGGGAATAAAAAATAAAAAATTTAATCCGTTCCGAATGGTTGCCAGCGGTGATCAGGGTGATATCTTCAGTGACGTGAGAAATGGTGGGGAGGCTCTGTCCATTGAGTGCGTGAACAGCGATTCTGCCGGTGAGTGGTTTGAAAGGAATGTGGAACTTGGTGACGAAAGATTGGTCCATGAAGTTACCTTCTGCCCCGGAATCCAGAAGTGCGTTGCAGTTGTGAAGGTGATGTGACCATCCCAATCTCACCGGGAGGAGGGTGGATGTGGTTGAGGACTTTCCAGCGGAGATCCCACCCGACAGTAGCCTCAAACTTACTGCCGGGCTGCCCCCTTTTAACGGGCAGTTGTAAGCGAAATGTCCCACCTTGCCACAATATAAACAAAGTCCTTGGGACCTCCGCCTCTCCCGCTCCTCCCGGGAAAGCCGAGCTCGACCCACCTGCATGGGCTCATGATCTTGAATGGGACTGACCGTGTCCCCGCCGCTGGACCTCAGGACTTCCTCACTCCTGTGGGCTGGCCTTCTCCGCTCGGCCCTGGTCAGCCGAGCATCCACCCGAAGCGCCAGGTCGACGAGACCATTAAACGTGGTGGGGAGGTCCAGCGTGTAGATCTCCCTTAGGACACGGTCAGCCAACCCATGCAGGAACATGTCCCACTGCGCCTCCTCGTTCCAGTGACACTCTGCCGCCAGTGTACGAAATTCGATGGAATAATCAGACACCGACTTCTCTCCGTGGCGTAGTTCCGCCAACTGTCTGGCGGCTTCTCTCCCCGCTACTGAGCGATCGAACACTCTCTTCATTTCTGCGGAGAGTGACTGGAACGAGGTACAGCAGGGGTCTTGGTTCTCCCACACCGCCGTTCCCCAGAGCGATGCCTTCCCCGTCAAAAGCGTCAATACGAAAGCCACTCTGCTTTGTTCGGTGCTGAAAGTGCGGGGCTGCAGAGCAAAGTGCATAGTACAATGTGTCAGAAAAGCTCTACAAAATCCTGGTTCACCTGAATAAGCCTCGGGTACTGGAAGACGGGGTTCCGAAGCGGCGACGGTCGCTGGTGTGGGTGGGGAAACGGCCGGTGTGGGTGGCGCAGCGGGAGCACGAAGCAGCCGGACTTGCTGGGTGAGCTCGGATAGCCTGCACGGCTCTTCCCGTCTCGTTGAGATTTCTCTCCTGCGACTCCATTCGACGAATACTGCTGTTGACGAAATTCTCCAGTGAAGACTGCTGAGTGCTTGCTGCTTCCGTAGCGTGGTCAGATCGTTCTGTCATGATTGATTACAGGAAGCAATAGCAAGTAACGCTGTTTATTGAAAAACACGCAGTATGGAAACACAGTCAATGAAAACGTGCAGGACTCAGGTGACGCAGGGACTGAGATGGTCGGCTGGTGACGTGACGTGGTGACAGATGAGTGGCGGTGAGATGATACCAGGTTCCAGACAGAAGACAAGGCACGAAGACAGTAATCCACAGGAAGACGACGAACAACTGGGACTCCGGTCAGGAACAGACAAGACAACCACGAACAGGACACCAAACAATGATCTGACAATGGAGAGATGACTGAGGTGAGTATTTAAAGACTGAGGGAATGAGCAGCAGGTGGTGAGAGTGATGAGTGGCAGCTGGGTCCACTGATCACCCACGTGGCCTGGGCACACCCACAAACACACTCGCACACAAACACACCCACTGCTGTCATAACACAGAGCACGCCACAAGAAGGAAACAATGCATCTGCGAACCGTGACAGCTGGTAGGTCTCCCTCCTCTTTAGCCCGGAGGACACACATCCATGATTTCCAACAAGAATGCCAAATTTGGACTCGTCTGACCATAGAACACTTTTCCACTTTGAAACAGTCCATTTTAAATGAGCCTTGGCCCACAGGACACGATGGCGCTTCTGGTCCGTTCACATATGGCTTCCTTTTTGCATGATGGAGCTTTAGTTGGCATCTGCAGATGGCACGGCGGATTGTATTTACCGACAGTGGTTTCTGGAAGTATTCATGGGCCCATTTAGTAATGTCATTGACACAATCATGCCGATGAGTGATGCAGTGTTGTCTGAGGGCCCGAAGACCACGGGCATCCAATGAAGGTCTTCGGCCTTGTCCCTTAAGCACAGAGATTTATCTGAATGTTTTGATGATAATATGCACTGTAGATGATGAGATTTGCAAAGCCTTTGCAATTTGCCGTTGAGGAACGTTGTTTTTTTTAAAGTATTCATTAATCCTTTTACACACTCCTTCACAGCTCTGCCCATCTTTACTTCTGAGAGACTCTGCCTCTCTAAGACATCCCTTTTATAGCTAATCATGTTACAGCCCTGATATCAATTAACTTAATTTGTTGCTACATGTTCTCCCAGCTGAATCTTTTAAACATTTCCTGCTTTTTCAGCCATTTGTTGCAGCGTGCCAACTTTTTTTAGACCTGTAGCAGGCATCAAATTTGAGCTCATTTAGTGGATAAAAGTGTCAAATTTCTCCCTTTAAACATTTGTTATTTTATCTATGTTCTATTGTGAATAAAATATTGGCTCATGTGATTTGAAAGTCTTTTAGTTTTCATTTTATTCAAATTTAAAAAACGTCCCAACATTTACAGAATTCGGCTTGTAGTTGATCCTGATAAATGCTCATTGTCACAGTTGTAAACACAACGGAGTTAACTCTTTTTCTGGAAGAATTCTTCTTCCACTTGAAGCTGAGACTAGGGAGACATGGGTCTATAACTTTTCCCTGAACTGACCTGTATCTTGCTCTCTCATTGGCTGTAGTTCATCGCTAATGTAATTTTCAGTCAGAACACATTTTACACAGAAGGATTTTGAATCGCTAACAGGTCCAGATATTTAGCACGCCAAATATCTCATGGGCGTCGGCGACGCGTCGTTGATTCTCTCAAATCATGTCTTTGATAATGCACTCTGCACGATTATTCACTTGCATGAACAAGTACTGATTTGCTTCCGAAAGGCATTTGTTTGCAATTTCACAAAATCTGTCGGTGAGTGAAAAATCAGGGCTAAAATTGTGCAATGTGAACTTGGCATTAGTCATGTTTTAGACGTTGTATTGAATTAATGCCGATGAAAATGAGGCTGTGAGGGATTTTTTCATGACAGTTTTAACTGTATAAATGTTCTAGATCACCTTTTTTTTTTTTTTTCTTTTGGAAATGCGTTTCATCAGCTGAACAATCAGTTTGTTGTTAAACAACAGCACATTGTAACACTGTATTCTGTTCCTCACAGCCTCATTTTTGTCAAAAATTTAATATGGCACTATAGCCTGACTATGGTCTATTGCCGAAATTCAAAAGCAGTCTGCAGATTTGGGTTGATGGATTTCATAAAAAATAGTGGGCACAGACTAGAATTTTTAGCTTCAGACTCTGATTCCAGTCTGAGAATAAAACATGTATGGTATTTTGAGACAATTTTAGAAACATTGTTTTCATTTGTCATGTCTCCTAGCAATGAGGCTTTGTTTCTGCCTCTGTTGTGTTCAATAACTTAAAAGTCTGGTGATCCTCAGTAGATTATTGTGTTCAGTTTTTTCTATGTAAGCATATCAAAAAGCAGATGTTTTAGCCATAATGTCCTTTTAGCACAGTTTAAATACACACTGTGGTTCGTGATTTATTTTCATGAATAATAATAATAAATAAAACCTTATTTATGTATGCGTGTGTGTATGTGTATATGGGCTAAAGCAGCATAAGACCACACTGGGTGTCACTCCCATCAGCTAAGAACAGAAAATTCAGGGTACAATTCACATGGGCTCATCAAAATTGTGCAATTATTAGCATTATTATTATTAATAATAATAATAATACTGTTTTAGCAAAATAAGAGGGATCATACAAACTGCAACTTATTTTTTTTAATTTAGTGCTGTCCTGAATAAAATATTTTACAGATGTTTACATAGAGTCCACAAGACAAGACCCAAAAATAAATAAATAAATAAATGCTGATTTAAATGCGTTCAAAAGTTTGTGTACCCTTGATTCATAATACTGTGTGGCGTTACCTGGATGATCCATGACTGATTGTTTGTTGTGATGGTTGCTCATGAGTCCCTTGTTTGTCCTGAGCAGTTAAACTGCCCAATGTTCTTCAGAAAAACCCTCAGGTCCCACAAATTTGAAACTTTTGATTTTGAAGATCAAGGTAAATTGTACTTAATTTGTCTTCTGGGAGACATGTGAGTATTTCCTGTAGCTTCCGTACTAAATGGAAAACAACAACAACAACAAAAAGATATTTAAACAAAATGAGTAAATTGTACACATCTTCATCCTGTTCAAAAGTTTACACCTTGTGGACTATATGTAAAAATCTGCAAAATATCTTATTCAGGACAGTACTAAATAAAAATAACATACATTTTGTATGATCCCTCTTATTTTGTTAAAAATAATTAACATTTTGCAGATTCTGCAAGGAGTATGTAAAATGTTGAGCACGGCCGTATATATACAGTCAAACCAAAAAATATTCAGATACTAAATAAAATATATATATATATATATATATATATATATATATATATATATATATATATATATATATATTTATTTTTATTTTTTACTAGTGGGTGCAGGACACTATAGTTCATTTATGTAAGTGAGGATAGCAAAATAAAGTAAACTGTGACACATTATACCCAAAACTTCTTCATACAGTGAACTACCAGTAAAACTGATAAAAATTGGGACCTAAAATTATTCAGACACTTTGACCTGACCATGTTTTGCTTAAGTGTTATCTGACATAATTAAGATTATTATTATTATTTTTTTCTGACACAGTTTAACTCTGAGATCTTGTCATATTTTATTACCATTTTTTTTTAAAACTATAATGAATAAACTGTAAAAGTGAATGAAATGTTTAAGGTGTCTGAATAAATTTGGTTTAACTGTATATATCCAGCCTATACACTCAACGGCCACTTTAAGTACACCTTTCTAGTCCTGGGTTGGAACCCCCTTTGTCTTCAGAACTTAATTCTTCGTGGCATAGATTCAACAAGGCACTGGAAACATTCCTCAGAGATTTTGGTCCATATTGACATGATAGCATCAGGCAGTTGCTGCACATCCATGATGCATCCCAAAACAGTTATATTGGATTGAGATCTGGTAACTCCAGAGGCCACTTCAGTAATTAAACTAAACTGTACCTGTTCCATCTTCATGCAGCATACATTCTCTGGCTCTGTAGGATTTTACAACAGTTCCCACATTAGTGATTTATAGATTATCATGACAGAATATGCTAATCAATGACTTTAAGATAGTTAACTCCACATCAGCTACATAAATTCATCAACTAACCATTCAGAAATGTCCTGTTGCATTCTACTTGTTGACACTTCTTAAGTCTCTCTATCATTGTTCAACGGTTTGAACATAAAAGGCTGAACAGTTTGACATTTTCAGTGTCTGCATGAGGTAACATGAGCTGCTAACACTAGCTCTTGAAACGCCGCCCTCTCAACAGCTCATTTGCATTTAAAGGGACACGCACTAAAACAAAGCGTTTTTGCTAACCCTCAAAAGTGAGAAAGTGACAAATTCAACATGCTAAAATGATCAGTGGTGTATTTTGAGCTAAAACTTCACATACACAATCTGGGGCCATCAGAGACTTATTTTACATCTTATAAAATTGTCATTATATTTTTGCATATTTTGCAAGAGGTATGTAAACTTTTGAGCATGACATATATAAATATATATGAATATGAATGATTCATTGATTCTCAAAAATACTTTCAAATACTTTGTCACCTACTTTAACAATGTATCCAACAGAAAGGGTCACTGAAAAATACCCACCACTAATGCCTAATGTGGATTTTTTTTTTTTTTTTTAAATAATAATGCTAATGCTAATAATGATAATAGTAATTGAATACAGGCATATTACAGAGGGGTACAAAGGAGTTGTGCACTATTGCCTTCCCTTAATTCAACTTCCTATATATTGTAAAATGTAAAATAAGTAGAAAAAATTATTCCACTGATCCTGCTTATATAATGATTTTTTTTTTTTTTAAAGATGACCATGTCACACTGTCTGAGTTTTAAAGATACTGACCATATTTTGGTTCTAAGTAATACAATTAGAAAAGGGTTGCAACAATAGATTTTTTTTTTCTTTACTTTATTTTTCCTTTTGTATTCAAAGTGAATCTTGACAAAACACCATGAAATTTTATTCACTCACCAAAAGTCACCTGGAAATTCAGTTTAATGTGACTAAGTAGAGAAGGCTTGGTCACATCTTTATTCACTGAGAACTAGAGAGGAAACATCAATTACACTCTGTAAAGACATTATATCCAAAGGGTTACATTTCCCCAGTCCTCATACTGTTAAATATTGCACAGTGCAAGTGCTACGTGACAAACTAGTGTAGCATCAAACCAGATAAGCAAATTAAACGAAACGCTAAACAAAAAGCGACAAAAGTATACACATATCAAAACAGTGAATAACAATTTAATTTGATCAACTCTTAATTAACCAAGTAACTGAAACATGAAATCCATAACTTGCAGTGTGAAGTAACTTCTTTGATAAATGATAAAAAAAAGGTACAATCCGTGGATCTGCTTATACACAGATTGAAAATCATCATATTGTGACGTGAATTTCAGGTTGAATGGTAAATAATTTAGACAAAACAATTTTATAAAAGACCCAGATGTAATTCTGTCAACACAATTTCCAAAATAAAAACAGTGTTAATGTTAATGAATACTATTATTAGAAAAGAGTTCAGCAGAAATCATCCATATCCATTAATTTGTTTAAATATGAACACACAATAAATATTGAAAGTGTTGAGTACAGTCTTTTCTATATTGACACAGGATGTATTTAGGTTAAATGCTGGTGAATGCCATTTCACAGGGATCGAAACATATGCACAGGGTGCAACATTAACATTCGTAATAAATCAAAATGAATGTCAACAAGGCTTTTAATATTTAAAATTAGCTGGCTAAGATTAACTAGAAATATATTAGTGATCGATAAGTCTAACATTATTTATGATATATAAAAAAATTTCGATCCCTGGAATGGTACTTATACTGTTTGTTCTTTCTCATATTTGGTCTGGTCAGTGGGTGAGCTGAACACTTGTTTTTGCAAAGTGAATGTGTCATTACCAATATCTCAATCAAGGCACACACAGTGTTGCTTACACTGATCAAGGAAAGGAAAAAAAAAATAAATAAATAAAAAAAAAGACATGACCAAACATGAATATAACACATCAGCTGACATCAGTGATCATTTGTTTAAAAACATGTTTTCAATTTTCAAATGACAAACATTAATAAAAATCACAATTCAGTTGGACACTAAATTCATTTAATCACAACACTGTACTCTCATATCAAAGAATGGCCATGTGGTTACTGCACACTAGCCTTTTAATAAGTGCTCAGTGGCATGAGGTTATGGGGCTGCTTATATTAACCGAAAATTCCTTGACAAATATACTAATGTTTGCATTTCTGAAACACAGCAGAATAACTTTTAATTTGGATAAAGTTAAATCAGTCCTGCAAGCTATTACAAGTCAAAAACATAGATAAACAGGTAAACATACACAAATTAAGTTACACAAATACATCCATTAATATGCAGTGATGAGCCAGAACGGTTATGAAGATACAATACTGATTTGAAAAAAAAAAAAAAAAAAAAATCTAAATGTCCATTATCAGCAATACAGTAGTTACAATGACACTCCAAACATTGAAGCAAAATGTACTCAAAATCAAAATCCACTTCTAGTTTAGGCAATCAGAGAGACTCATACAAATAAACAAATGCAGATATGAACTAGTCTAATCTAATTTCACAGCTATCTGAAGTGGCAATCAATATATAGCAGCTTGTCTATGATACATTCAAGATAGATGATACGACTTATTACTTGTTCAAAAAGCTAAACATAACCTCACGGTGCATTCACACGGGGCATCGGCATTAACGCTTCACTTTTACTTTGAACGGGTGACGTCATGCATTGCCGAACTGAATTGTGGGTTTTGTTGCTTGCGGCAGAAGTTGAAAATTTCTCAACTTTTCAAGTGCCAATGCAGGTGTCAGCCAATCCGATCGCCTTATGCAAATACCCTAGCACAGATGCTAGCCAACTGCGTTCATGCAGCACCTGAAAGTAATGTGATTGGCTGTTGTTACTATGATGGTCGTGTCAGCACCAAGCTTCAGACACGCACTCCATCAAGCGTTGACGCTGACGCTCTGTGCGAATGCAGCGTCAGCCATTTTTTTTAAATACAATTTTTGAAATTTACCCCATGACTATAATTACTACAGTATACGTGAGGTCTATGCAGACAGAGTAGCTACCTTGCTAAGAGAAACGGTTCTGTTCCAAAACCTAGCGAGCTGCCTTGCGTTCTACTGACTTCATACGCAGCCAATACAAAACGTTCTACATTAACAGTAAGTCATACAAATTGCCGCCTTCTCACAAAGAGGCTAAACCCACAATTGTTTGCAAAAGTCTGAAGTTAGCATGTTGCTAAGCTAACAACGCTTACTATTGTAACAAAAAATTGGCAAATCTTTTACATGTTCTCCAATCATTTTGGATTGATCGAGTTTTTTTATTTACTGTTTTATTAGAGAAGTCAACTGTCAATTTTGTGATAAGTAGGATTCCGTTTATGGCACTTCTCATGCTGTATCCGCAAAAATTACCGACCGTTGTACAGGGTTGCCAAGTCTGCATAACAAAACTAGTCCAATGGCCAATCAAAAATAGCCCAAAAGTAGCCAAAAGACCATATCCCAAATATCAAAACTCAAAATATGCCATTCCCATACCTAAAATTCATATTTTATAGTTTCTGTTATGCAAATTGAAAATCACTATATCATAGTGATCATAAACACAGCATCTAGCGCGGTTTAACATTGGTGGGGGGTGGGGGGGGGGGGGGGGGGAAACAACCAGCAGCAACAGTTTAAAAGTAGCCCAATTCCGCGAGAAAACCGCAGACTTGGCAACCCTGTCGTCGTATAACTCTGACAGCGATTCAATGACATCAAGGCTATAATATGATTGGGTTTATGAGGCACACGTGATGCAAGTTGACGGTTAGGTTTTTGTTTTACAATGGTAGAGCCAGGGAGGATGATTCTTTTTATTTAAGACAATCTCTGACAGCCTTTGCATCAGGAGTTTAACTATGATGCCTTGAAATATCGCTAGGTTCTGGAACAGAGCCTTCAAATTACAGTCTTTGGTGGTGCACAAGCAAACTTCATTTGAGAGGCAAAAACACAAACCAAGCAGAACAAACTGAAAACAAAAATGCACACTATACACACACACACACACAATATATTTATTCTCCCTGACGGAATGTATAAAATGCAGTTGACACCAACAAGCTTTCAAAATATGATATAATGGTATAATAATTAAGAAAAAAAAAAAAAAAACAATTCACACATGCATAAATGAGAATTGCACACCTTAAACCGTGTCAAGCTTCAGCACTAAAAAAAACTAGCTCTATTATATATATATATATATTTGTATATATATACTCATATGTGTCTATACATCAAATACTGCATGGTCTGCTCAGGCTAAGATGAATCCATGACCCTGAATCAAAGACCGATAGTTGCATTTGTGTCTTCATCTAGTCGAAGCCATGCCCACCACACAAAACAAAACACACACACACACACACACACACACACACACAAACCCAAACTTAATACACAGACAAGAAGAAAAACAAACCTTTAACTATATAGATTGTATTGCAGTTTTACTAAACAGTACAAATACTGTTAGATTTCTAGATTTTTCTGGATAGAAATTCAAAGAATTCTCTACACAACTAGTGAATTCAAGATAAGATTAAAAAAAAAAAAAAAAGATTCAAACAAAAATCAACAGCAAGCATTCGCAGCAGCAAAAGCATGCCGTTCTCCAATGAAGTAACGAAAAGTAATTCACTACATCTCAAATATACACTGGATCCAAAAATAAGCACTGCAGTTTGTGCAATGCAGTACATTGATGCCTATCTATGCATGAAATAATACACCAGTGTGTATATACATCACACTCACACACACTCTCACACACACACACACACACACACACACACAAAAAGAATGCACGGACTGATTTGAATTGCAAGTGCCGCAGTCCAGGACACATACACACACAAACACATTGTATATACAGAGAGAGAGTGTAGTAGAACACAAACAACTGCCGATATATATAAGGCACTATGGCTGGGGACAACAATGCAGCGAGCCTCTTGACACATAAAGAGCCCCTATAGGCTTCTCTCTGATCAACATCATGCAACACATGCAGAATGTGACGAATGACTCTTTTAGGAGACTCCATTCCAAACGACACCAAAGACAGAGAAAAGTACAAATACTTGGAACGCAAGAAAACACGGCAAGTGGACACATTTTATCAGTTGTGAACAACATACTGGGCTGTCTTTACAAACAAAGATGTGTTGTATACAAGGTAAAGGCAATGTATAAAAATAAGTTGACGATCACATGATTTTGGACACCATCCTTTGTTGATATTCATTAGAGGAGCGCTCAAATCTGAAGAGCTGAAAATCTGATAAGGTGATCAAATGTGCAAAACAGTTTGTTTCTTATTTATCCAATCTCTTGCTTCTCAATCGTGCGCTTTCTTTATCTACATGCTAAAGACTTTCCATTTTTACATTTCCTTTTTAAAGCTCAGTTTAATTGCACTCAAGTCTATGTGATTCAGAGAAACTGCTTCCTTTCTCTCTTGTGCCATGGCTTTGGGTGCGAAAACCAGGTGGTTTGTGGTTTCTACAGAAAGCCTGGCCTTACGCCTGCCATAGGGCTGCAGAGCGAATGTCAGATGTACGGGTATTGGTTTAGTTTGGTGGGACTGAGGGGGAAGCCTGCATATGCGGGTGATGCGATGAAGGAGTGTGGTGGGAACAGGGGCTTGAATTGGCCTTGAGGGTGGAGGGTGGGTGAGGGCAAGAAGCGGTTGAGCCCCACAGTGACCTGGTGCATGAGGTGGCCCGCCGGATGGGAGAGGCCATAAGCAGGTTGAAAGACATGATTCCGTGTGGACCCAGGTGAAGCCAAGAGGTGGGCCATGGGGGCATTTGTCACCAGGGGGCCTGAAGGGGGGTAGGATAGTAAAGTTGGCTGGGTGTGAGGGTGGATGCCCAGGTGCGATTGAGGAGGGTGGGCAGTGTGGGTGGGACTACCGTGAGGCAGAGTGAAGGTGTGGCCATGTATGGTGGGCGGGATGAACGCTTGTGGGCGGCGGTGGCTGTAGTTTCCGTTCCACTCCTGGTGGGACGAGCCATAATGCTGGACCTAAAGCACAAACCAATCAGTTTATTCCAAGAACGAACATAATTGCAAACAAGTCATAACTGTAAGACTGACTCAGTCGTTGTAAGTAAGGACACACCAATACGGAAGTCAATCTGCCAGTAATTATTTTTGTTATAGCCGAGAACAAATGAAGAGTTTGGTTCCAAAATGCTATAAATCCATTTTGATTAAATTGAGTAAAAATGTGTTTTTCTGTTTGTTTGTTTTTTTACCAAGAAAGTGGTGAGATGAAAACCACTATTTTCTGTTTCAAACTTTCACTTGGCATCTTTAGGTTATAATAACATTAAAAATTAAAATCCAGATTTTGATTTTCAAAGATGTATTATAAAAACTGATAGATTACATGATAGATTAAATTTTCCTTAATCGTTTGACATATAAGAGGTCTTACATTAAAACATCTTGCAAATGTCATAGTATTTATGCAAACAAGCTCCAAAAATGGATAGTTTGAATTTTGTGGGATGTATGACATCACACATGCAAGTACATTTGCATATGACTGCCTGTAGAGCAAGGCATCAACTAATCGTTTTATAATAAAATAATAATAATTTTTTTTTTTTTTTAAATCATGTCATGACCCCTTCAATAAATATTAAAAAAATTTAAAATAAAAAAATAAAACTAAAATCATTTAAAAATAGATATTCATTTTTTTTTTTTTTTTTACATTGTTTTACATTGCTTCTACTTAAAATAATTGTCGCTATAACATCTGTGGAACAATTCATGCTCCGTGTCAAATGGCCTCAAGAATTTTATTCAGACATCTCAGCTTCTTTTTAACATTTTTTTTTTTTATATGTATTATTTGCATTAGCACATAGTAGTAGTATCTAAATATATAACTATACAACAACCAAAAAAATAACAAGAGCAGCAGGTTTAGAAGCAGGGGAGGAGGAACTTACCTGTCCAAAAGAGAGCTGCTGTTGAGAGGGCTGCAGGGGCGGGAAAGCCGGTGCAGTCTTCTGTTGGCGATTCACCAGTAATGTTGAGTAGGGCGGCTGTCTGTTGGAACCACTGCGGCCTTTGGGTGGGCATGATGGCTCTATAACTACAATGGAAGAAAGAGCAGCCAAACTTAGCCATCACTCCTTGAAAGCTTCATGAAATAGCGCTAGATGTGTTTACACTTCTTGCAAAAGGGATTCCAAACAACAGATAGCAAAATGACTGAGGCTCATGTAGGGAAAAAAGAGAGAGAGAAACATCAAAAGAATCAAACTTTCCCTTTTTTTTCTTATATTTACATCAGAGGCATTAACTTGGAGTAAACCTAGTATTTAAAAATAGAAGCTGAATTTGAAACTAAGCTGATTCCTATTTAAAGAATTGGGTCCCACCAGAAGTAAAAATACAAAAAAACACATTTTCAGTCATTAGCATCATATACATCAGGAATTCCCAAACTGCAGGGGGTCTGAAAGTTGATGAAAAGCTAACAAGTAATTAAATCATAATGTACAATTTAAGTAAATAAATTAATGAAAAATAACATCAAAATAAAATCACATACTAAAAAAAAAAAAATTATAAAAATCAATTTTATGATTGTACTTTGTTGACTGTTGTATGTTAATCAAACCAAGAATTTTAACTGAGTTTGTCAGTGATGTATTTTGAAAGGTTTGGTAGGATGGGTTACCTGTGCGGCCCATCGGCGCATTATTCTGAACCCGCATGGGCGGAACCACCATGGTACGGATGGGCAGCTTGGTAGACTCGGTCTCTGTAGTTCCATTGGCTTTGCAGTTCTGGTTGTTGTCATTAATATAGGTGGCCTCCAGGAAAGGGCTGTCAGCTCGACTGGAGGACACTGATGCGGGCGAGCCATCCACCGTATCACATCCACTTTCGTGCTCATCATCTGACATACTGAACACAGACCAAATCAATCACTCTCAGACACACAAAGCAAAGAATATAATTACTGATAAGCAGTGCTCAGAATGGAGCAGTAAGTACTGATTTAAAAAAAAAAAAAAGTATGTGAAACTATACTTATCACAAAAGAAAGGATATCATGTCGCATTTAGTTCGCAATTAGTAATTTTAGATTTAAAAATGAAGGTTGTAAATTTAAATATTTAATTACTATTAATTTCATTTTTTTCAGAATAACCTTATCTGTTAGATAGCAGATTGATACATTACATGGGCATTTTTGCACCTAATATTTTAAATATTTGAGGCCATTTGGTGTAATTTTTTTCATTGTCTTTCATTGTCATTTTTGACCAAGGCCTAGTTAATTTCAAGGAAAATATAAAAAGAAAAGAAAAATAAAAAAAAATAAAATAAAATACGGCTTTTGAGTAGGTTCGGGTTAGTCAGTCAGTTTTAATTATAAATCGCTTTATATAAACAGTTGAAGTTTTGTTCACACCAACACAAATGTTAGGCATGAGAATTCCATCCGATCTTTGCATGTGATTTGTCTGTTCAGAGCAATGCATAAAAAAAAAAAAAAAAATGCAGACAGACTGAATGAAAATGCAAATTCACTATAGGTAGAAAACTAGTTTTTTTTTTAAGAAAAAAGGGAATGGTCCCTCTAGAACACAAAGTGCTGAAACTTTCCATTTCTGACACCCAGTTGTCATGGAGAATAAAGGAAGTCAAACAGAATTTATGTTTTCAAACAGCTATGTTGTTTATCAGAGTACAGAGAAAGGGAGCCGGTTCCAGATTCTTCCTCTGCTATTCACTGTCGCTTAGCAAAATGTCTGTTTGTGAGCACTACAAAGTTGTAGTTTTAAGCAACAGAAGTTTCATGTGACCAAAAGATGTATCAAACGTATCAAACTAGTTGACCAGATTTCTTCGCAGTCTTGTGGAAAAGAGATTAGAACACCTCTTCTTATTATATATATATATATATATATATATATATATATATATATATATATATATATATATATATATATATATATATATATATATATATATATATATATATATATAAAAAGTACATATATAAAGTACATATAAGTGGCGTGCGGTCCATAAAGCTGCGAATGCTCAGCATACCCAAAACATTTGTGGACTCTGCAATTAATATTAACATTATAAATTACTATAAAATCCCTTGTTTGAGATGTACCATAAAGCCTACATGATTGGCAATGCATATGTAACTGTCTGTAATTTATTTATTGGCCGCTTTTGTTATGGAACATCATCATTGTCCCGCGTTCTCCTTGGTTTGCTGGCCTATGGCGAATTTCATAAGCAGGATAAGCTGTGAGCTGATAGCTTGGCCAAGAGTAAAAATGAGCTGCTGCCAGATCTCGAGCACTGAAAATCACATTGTATTTGATACAAAACTAACTAGACTTAACCAAATGAAAAAAAAAACAAAAAAAAAAACAAACAAAACATAACTAAAACTATTTTCATAGTATTTCATTTTCTCCATAGGGACTTTTTTATGAAAACTTATAAATTGTTTAAGACAGTCCTACTGTAACCAAAGAGTATAGAGGTATAAATTCTTTGCTGTAACTAGGCCTGTCAGAGGATGTTAATCGATTGTCTGTGCGTTTGTTAAAGTCATCAGTTTGAATAATTTCAACTTATTTTTTAAAGAAAACTGATATTTTTATTTATTATAGCCTACTTATATTACATTTTATTTATTTATTTATTTTTTTATTTATAATAGGCTGCTAATACTAATTATGTTATACTTTTTTTTAATTATTAATTTAAATAGTACTTCTGGCATACATTTAAATTGACGCCATGGTGTTTTTTATTTGTTGTGTCTGATTTAGACTTTGCTGTGTTGCTATTTGTCATGAGCAAGCAAATGAGTAAACTAACAATGTCTAGAGAGAACATGAGCGTCTCGCTTATTAGCTATAAACCCATTCAACGTAACTGCATCGGCTACATTTTTTACATGACGCACCACTATATATATATATATATATATATATATATATATATATATTATATTATATTATATTATATTATATTATATTATATTATATATATATATATATATATATATATATATATATATATATATATTATATTATATTATATTATATTATATTATATTATATATATATATATATATTATATTATATTATATTATATTAAATATATATATATATATATATATATATATATATATATATATATATAGCTAGCACCTTGCTTTGATGCCATGTGAATGATCGTGACTGTCTGAACAGCCATTTGTGTTGGTGTGAACAGGCCTTAAAGGCCCGGGTATACTTCATTCTGTGAACTGTCTTGCATTCAATTGAGCATGCAAGACTTTCAAACTATACTCCTTTACACAAAAATTGGGCTGCGCGCGGACTGCCGCGGAACGCGGACGGCTGAAGCATATTGTGGACTCAAATGCTCATTCAGGCAGCTAGTAAACGTGTGTGCATGAAAGACGGACCTGTTGGGTCTCTTGCAGGGGGAGGAGCTGGACTGCTCTGAAGCCGATGAACTGGTACTAAGCGTTGAATCGGGACTGCTCAGGGAACACACACGCTCCATATTGAGTGTGCTTTGACATGCCTCACACTCCGGACTACCTTTACACCTGAAACGCAGTGTGTGCATACCCTTTAGCACTGACTTTACAAGCCATTTAAAATCACATATACAGCTTCATCTACATTGCAACCATCTCTCTAATGATTTGTATTGAAAACTGAAGCCTCATTTTATCAAATTCAGCTCAGGTTTTCCAAATATAACAGTTCAGCATCATAAGACATGCTGAAATGTTTTAAAGGGAAAGATCACCCAAAAAATAAATAAATAAATAAATAAATAAACTTTTTCACCCTATCACCTTCCTTTCATGGTACACTGAAAGAGATCTTATGTATGGCAAGAAGTATGTGGACAGGTTTCCAGTAATTCAGTGTGTAAAAATCTTCAAATCTTACTTCCGCAAGAACTTTGAGCACCACAAAGGTAAGTACTGCTGACTAAATTTCAGTCAGCATTTAAACAAACCCTTTAAAACTTCTAGACACGTATTAGACGGTCAACTCACTCTAGTGAATGTTTCTGAGTGTCCGGCCCCTCCTCATCTGTACCACTGCTGATGCTGATGACGCTGCCTGCAGGGCTCGGAGAGTCAGCGATCACAATGGTCTGTCTCTGCTTCTGAGACACAGTCGAGTCCTCGTACTCTTGTTTCGCCTTACAGCATGCAGGCTCCTCCTCTGGCACTGCCTCAGATTCCGCCTCTACTACACAATCCGCAGCCTCTTCCTCTGTATTTTTGGCAACGTCTACCATCTTTGGGGACTGGCATGATGAGTTTTGGGAATTGGTGCTGTGCATGAAGTTGTTACTTCTACGTGGGATGATAATGATGAATTAGATAGGTAGGCATGACAAGAATGTTAAACTGATGTCAACTACTTTTGAGCTTGCTGATAGCCACTTGTAGCAAACAAAGCACAGTGGCAAATGTTTGATAAATCTAATCAAGACATATATCTACCAGTATGTAATGCAAAGTGTGTCATTTTAACTAATTAAATTATTTTTAAAATGAACAAACTGACTTTTGGGTCTGAAATCTTCACTATATAAAATTCTCTTCAAAATGATATTTTAAAAGTTGCATGTAAAATGACTATTTAAATGAATATTGATTTATTCCTTTATTTAAATGAATATTTATTGATGCATTTATGTTTAATATATTGATAACACTTTACAATAAGGTTCATTAGTTAAAAATTAAAGGTATCAACTAACATGAACTAACCATGAGCAATACATTTTTTACTGTACTTACTTAACATTAGTTAAGGCACTATGAATTAACATGAACAAAGATAACAAGATTTTAATAATGTATTAGTAAATGTTGAAATTAACATTAACAAAGATTAATAAATGCTGTATAAAAGCAGTTAATTATTAGTCCATGTTAACTAATGTAGTTAACTAATGAACTTTATTGTAAAGTATTACCAATATATTTATATTTGAAAATAAATATTTCACTGTATCAGTTGCTTTGCAAATTGACCAATTAAAAAAAAAAAAAATATATATATATATATATATAAAATTATATATATATATTTTTTTTTAAACATTTGGAAAAAAAAACATTTATTGATCAATTTGTAATTATTATTATTTTTTTTTAATTACTAATTCAAAACAAATTCCTTCATTTTTAAATAGTAGAAGACAATAATGTGTTTTGAACAACGTTTACCTTTGCAATTTAAAAGTTAGATTTAAAAATAGTTTACTATTTTATCATAACACTTAACAGCAATGTTATATGGAAGCATAACACTGGCAAAGTTCAATTTGAAATGTAATATGTTAAATAGCAATATAATCTTGTTCTTGAATGTACATTTCCAATACCATATTTGCAACAAAAGTATATTAGTGCAAAATTAAAATTCAATAATGAAATTTGCCTTTTTTTTTTTTTTTTTTACACAAGATTTAACATTATCTATCTATCTATTATTTAACATATGGTATGTGGACTAACCTGTTTGAAGATGGTTTATTTCTTTTATTAGCAGCTGGCTGTGGCCAAACAACATGAGCTATCCCTATGCTGATAGGCTGGTGAGCTGACATGGCCATTGGGTTTGTTAACAGTGGCTGGTGGGGCATCATGGAGCTGTAATGGTTGCCATGGGAATGAACTTTCCTGCAAAAGATGGGAGAGGAAAACAAAGCATTTCAGTGTGTAAGAAAGTGTATAAAGAAAGATGACTCACACAAGAGCCGTGTTTTAACATCAGAACAAATGAGAGATAAATATAGCAGCGCAAATACAATGACAGAGAGGCTTGTTTCACCCACCCCCATTCTGCTAGTCTCTGTGGACCTGCCACTGTGTCTGAGGCCAGTGTTGTTGCTGAAGGGGCCACCTGAGGCCAGGTGGGCACCAGGATTTGCTGGGCACGATTTGACCATGCTTGCTGTAAAAAAAAGATAAAACGAGAGATGCTAACTTCCTGACATGGATAAAGGAACTCAAAAGGTGACCATGTCTCTACCCTAATGTTGCATTTAAAGATTAATACATTGACTTTTTTTTGTTTGTTCAGTAAGCATGTGAACAAAATGTATACAAACAATAGGGGTGAATCTAGGTTGTTTGTTTGTTTATTAAGTTTTTACCACCATGTTAGCATCAAGGGCAAACACAAGGGGCCTCATTCATGAAACATGAGTAGAACAAATTTTTGTGCAAATCATTCGTAAAGCCATTCTGGCGAAACTTTTCGGATTCATGAAAATGTTCGTATTTTCAAAATGTTAGTTGGTGCAAAAGAAATTTACACCTGCTCCCTACCACATCTAAATGGTACATAAAACGTTTGAACGCTCTGTGTTCTTTTAGGCAAAACTGATGACACTACATTTTGATGCACTATGTACCATAATAATATAAAAAAAAAAAATAAAAAAAAAACTGTTCAACTTTGGATAAAATGCAGACAGCGCTCTTCACTGTCACTTTTTACCCAGCCGTCCAATCACAGTGGAGGAGGGGCGGGACAAATACTCTACGACCAACCATCCTACTTCTAAATGGACTAAATAACAACGCTGGTTAATATCGCTGGTTACTATATTTTTATATTCAGTAATATTCTTCAAAATGAGATACTAGTAACACATTACTGCCATGGATATTCCAAATTATAGTAACCGGAGCATCTCAGCCAGTAGCCCCTCACTGCAGAACACACGAGATCCAGGCGGAGACAGGTAGGTTACGGGATATATAAAGTAGAGTTGGATCTAGACTCCGCCCCTGGATCTTGTGTTCTGCAGTGATGACCATCTCATCTCAGCAGGAAAAACAGTGTGCCTCCAAAGGTCTCTCAAGCGCCACCAGCTGGCCATTTTCAGAAGAGCACATGCCATTTTTTTTTTCAGCTGGCTAAAAACACTTTGGTGGACACAAGTTACTTGAATATTTATTGTTAGGCTTATGGCCTATTAGTCTCTTTTGCATATATGCAATATACTGGAGCCAAACCTGAGAAGGGAGTTCAGAAGATTCCACAGCATTCCTGGGCATGTAATTTGCATAGTTGTAATTCATAGGCGGGGAATACACTACTTGTGAATGAGCGTGTATGTGTGGCATATTTACGAATGATTGGAATCCATTAACATACACACGTTTAACTATCAAATCTGATGTTTACGAAGCGTTTGCGAATCTAGAGGAGAGTTTTCGGGGAGGTCAGTTTTACACACTGGTCAAGAGTCCGATATTTATTAATATATTTCCGAAAGCTTCATGAATGAGGCCCAAGGTCATTATCACAATCCATAAAATTTAAATTATTATATAAAACATTTAATCTTGACATATGATAGAAAATCAAACAAATTCAGGTGACACATTCTGAAATATTCCATGTAAACATGTTCCTGAATAAAAATGTTTCACAGCAGTACCATAAAACTTACAGTCCAACAGAATATGTGAATTCAAGTTGATTAGGATACTTTTTCCCAGTCATATCAATGGAAAAAAAGTGTCTCAATCAACCTGAATTCACCCTACATTAAATAAGTTACTTTTCCCGTAAGCCTGAAATTAAACAACTGATTAAGTAGAAGAGTGTGAATACCTGTGTAATGACCCCTGGTCTGATCTGTAGAGGTTGGATGGCAGAGGCTTGTGTCACCAGTGGTACTGTGCTCTCCATGCGCACAGAGAATCCCGCTGGCTTATTTGGGTTAGGTGGGAGACCTGTGACAATTAGACAGGGTTATTATTGTTAACCAAAACCATAAAAATGTTAATCATTTGACAAAATAAACAAAAATAAATAAATATATATATAATATAATATATATATATATATATTATATTATATTTATATATATATATATATATATATATATATATATATATATATATATATATATATAGAGTTTATGTTGAAGTACTAAAGGTAAGTACCTTGTATGGTTGGGGGACAGAGAATAAGCGCCTGCTGGAAAGAGTCACCAAACTGAGCACTTCCTGTCTGGAGAGGGATTCCAGGATGCATGACTGAAGGGGCAGATGAGGCTAAAGCCTATAGGAAGAGAAAGAAAAATCACAACATACAGTCTGAATGATAAAGACTAAATGGGTCTTACTTTACAGTCCTCTTATGTATGTACATACTATGAAATTACCAAGTAAAATAACCCTAAACCTAACCTTAACCAAATGTAGTCACTTTATATTACACAGTACATTCTTGGGTACACTGAAAGTGCACATAAAGTGAAATAAACTGCAACCTCATTATATAGTTTTGTAGCGTTTTATTATTATTATTTTTTCTCACAATAATGTTGCAGCAAAATATATGTTTCTGTGGACACACATTAAAGTGAATTTCATTCAAATGTCCTATAGAGGGCGACATGGCATTGATAGACAAAACATCAGTATTGCCCCCATTGCCCTATTTGACAGTACATAATTTTTGTATATTATACAAGAGCTAATAATATTTAAATGTACATCAAGCTTGTAAACTTTTGAACAGGAAGATTTGTTTTCAATATAATGAGAGAATTACAAATAGCTGCAAGCAGTTACTAATGTACAAGGAAGCAAAACAACTTTGAACAGTAATAATGTGTTCTTATTGTGTTATACTTAAAGCATAATCCTACAAGCAAAACAACTGTTTTTGTTTGTTTGTTTTTTTCAAGCACTGGATAATTTTGAGATTTTGGTCTATTTTACTCCAATAACTTGTCTTCGTTCAAACTATTGGAAAGGAAACAACTAAAATACAGGAGTTAAAATGTTTATCCTATTCACCTGTAGGGCCTTGCCTTAATTTATATTAAAATAAATATTTATTAAAATAATATAAAATATTTTTATCTGTCTGATTCTATTCTATTCTATTCTATTCTATTCTATTCTAATATAATATAATATAATATAATATAATATAATATAATATAATATAATATAATATAATATAATATAATATAATATAATATAATATAATATAATATAATATATTATTACCCATTCATATACACATTTACAGACCTTTGGATCAAAGTTCACATACTCCTGAGCAACACAGCCATAACTCCAGGGCAGTGGTTCTCAAACCTGTCCTGGGGACCCCCCACCACTGCACATTTTGCATGTTACCCTCATCTAACACACCTGATTCAAGTCATCAGCTAATTAGTAGAGACTGCAAGAGTTGAATTGGGTGTGTTAGATGAGGGAGACATGCAAAACGTGCAGTGGTGGGGGGTCCCCAGGACAGGTTTGAAAACCACTGCTCCAGGGTACAGAATTACACAAAGTGTGTTAGCAGTGTGAATGTGTTCAAAGAGTGTGAATGTGACCAGGGAAACTCCTTTAGTAGCTACACAGTCAATGTTCTTCTTTTCCAGCTAATTGTGAACATCTGACGGTATTTACTTCTTTTAATTCAATTTACCAGAACATTACAAAAGTCAAAGAGGGCTACATTATGTCGTAAAAACCAAACTAACATGCTTAAAAGGTCATCAAAAATGCATTACAACAATCTGCGTGTGTTATCTTAGGTCAGTTTGGTGTGGGTTGAAAGTTTTTCTGCCGTGTCTCTCCTTGGAAACCGAATGTCCTTACCACGTTGCCATGATGTCAGCGATGTTGCCATGACAACGGCAATATGGGTTCAAATTTGTGAGATATAAGAAAGACCACAATGCAGAATTGATGAGAGTCATTTACAGGACAGCATGAATACAACAACACATACTACCTTACAGCTTGCATCAAATGCTTGTTTCTGACAGTCTGTTTTAAGGAGCTTACTGGTCATTACTGGGATTCGGGAATATTTCAGTCCCCCAGACTTTTTAAAGTGGTGGTTCACCAAAGTGAAATGTTAAAAGCTTTTCACAATACTTTGGTATGCCCATTATAATGAATAATGAAAATATTATTGCATTTAAATAACTTTTATCATAAAATAATGTATTATTTCTGTTGTACACTAAGCATTTTGTTACGTCCCTGAAGCACTGAATTTGTACTTAGAAAATATTTAACAAAATGTGCACAGTGTCTGTAATGTTTTGGCGATGTTGTAAGTATTTATGCGTGTTACTTTCTTATGAAAAAATATATAGTCTGAACTTAACCCTGTCACTCCAACCATTCTCCGCCTATAATAATTTAGACTACACCCATATTTGACATCTTCAGTTCTCTTTAACATGGTAAGTAATATCATAGTTTTTATTCATATTTTTGAGGTGTATTATAGTCAGAGAGGGTACTGTCAAGCTTAATTAAACCCCATCACATAAAATTTAGATGGAAAATTAATATTTTTCAAAATTTTATTTGAACCCATAAGTATATACAATGTACTTATTTCACTGCTGCCATATATGGCCTACTCTCTTACACTACACGAGGAGCAGTGGCCATTTTGTGCAATAAACCTCACCCGTCACACTCAACCCCATCACATATCTGTATATTTCTCATTGTTTTGGGGTTAAAAATTTGTGACTGGGTTGAATTTTTCACTTAATTTATGCACTAAAGCATATACATGTATAATAGTCATGGTTTCAGTAAAGACATGCCAACCAAAATCACAAAACTCAATTTTGTTATAAATAGAATATTTGATGTAATGTGTCCAATTAAACATTGATAAGCATCCTATGTCAGAAATGGCACCCACATCAGCAGCAGAAAGACTGTTTTGCAAGCAGATATACTGACCCAGAAAGAAGGGCACAATATGAGAGAGAGAGAATATATATTTTGATCCACTTCAAATGTTGACTACTGTATATTTATATACAGTAGTCAACTATATATAAATTGAAGGCAATTGTCTCCCTTCAAACCTGTTACAGTGTTCAACCCCATCTCACATTTTCAACTATTCTTTAGACAGACAGACAGACAGACAGATAAAATAGGGAAGACAATTAAAAAATTAGGCATTTCTTGCAGATTACCACCTGACATGTTAAGGACTAACTCAAAATTGTGGTTCTAGTTAATCATCTAAATTGAAAACCATTCTTACAAATTTTTTTTTTTTACTTTTTTCCTATAAAAATGTGAAAATTATCATAAATGTTACTTTTGTAGTTATTAAATTGCTATGAGGGACACATGAGCAGTAGGTTTTGTGCAAAATCATTTTAAAGGTTTTACAGGTGCCTAATGATGTGGTGTATTTAGAAAATTAAATATATATGTAGTTTAAAAAAATAAATAAAATCCAGGATGAAATAGAACAGAATTCTAGGAATGACCCTTATATTGGCGACATTCACACTGATGCTAAATTCAGTTGTCAGTTCACATTTTAGTGTTTAATCCTGTTCTGCACATACACACTGCAGTAATTTACGGAAGTAACAACCACATTCTACAATCAAATTAACTCCCGAAAAATGAAGATAGTGACAAAACACGACACCTCCATTAACTGTGCTTTAGTTAAAATTGCTAAACACAATGAGTCACTTTTATCACTGTTATATTTCTTTGGTCAGAATAGTGGATACCAAACATGTGAGACACCAGAACACTGCAATGGTTACCACAATGTCAATGATTGCATTTTCGGTAGCGAGTCGTATTCCGTGCACATATGGAACGATAATTTAGGGGACTCATTCTCGCATTTAATTGCTGTTGTCACGCCTGAAACTTTACAGTGTGTACGTGGCCATTGAGGCTTATTATAAATGTAGACAGAGGCAGCGTGTGCTGTGACAGTCCTGTTTTGACAGCCTGTCATCACCTGCGCTGAATGGAGCATGTCATGCGGAATGAGTCAACGTGACTCTCCACATGTTAACAAAATAAAAGGCAAGAAACAGAAGTCACAATAAAAGGAACAAAGTGACAGGAGTGCAAGACAGAGCAAGAAGAAGAAACTAAAGGATAGATGATGTAATACTGTATTTGTCAGACAAATGATCCAGCACATGAAAATGAAAGTGTGTGCAAACCATTACAGCAACCATAAAAAAAATGAAAAAAAATCTCAGGGCATTTTCTTATTTAACACAAGTTTGCTCCTGTGAAACACCAGATTCACCTACACATGTTAAAACATACTTACTGTTTTTTTAACTATGAGATGCACTAAAGAGACCTTTGCAAAAATAAAAAATAAATATTTTGCGAGCGCACGAGAAATGTATTACGTACGTACACGTTACAATTTCCGGTTTGTGTATAATAAAACCCATTTCATTTGTGTGTCTATGAAGAAAGCGAGAGTATGGATGCACATGAATTAAGATCCATTTGCTCAAAATTATGAAGAAAACAGAGTATGGATGAGCAAGAATTAATAAAGATATATGCTTTTAAAATTATGAAGAAAATGTGAGTATGGATGCACATTAATTAATAAAGATCTATTTGCTCAAAATGTGGCATTCGTCAGGGCAGTATATATCACAGCCTTGTGTCCGCTTTAAAGCACTCTCTGACAGCCGAGAAACTGCGTCGTGAATGGACTGATGGCGCAATACGGCTGTATGCGTGGTCCTTTTTGTCAAGTTAAAAAAAAAAAAAAAAAAAACACTGATCAGGCATCATATTTCAAGGCCTTATGTCCATTTTAACGAATTTAACTCTGTGGCGGCTAAGAAATCACACCACAAAATGGGCTCAGTGTGGATTGGCATTGGCCTATCTCACGTTTAATGGTTCATGAAAAAGCATTGGTACAGTAAAAAAATTAAAAAATTATCTTTCTTTTTTTTTTTTTTTACTTTGTTTGGACAGTAGGCTATTTATATTGTCCCATATAAAAATATTGGAACTGTAAAATGTACTAAAATTTTATAATTCACAAGATCAAAATTCCTTTTATTAAACCTCTTTGTCGGATTTAAAGCATCCTTACAGGTGGCGGAGAAATGCTTATTTTCTTCATTCAATTTTAACAGCACTTATTGCAAGCAGAGCCATAGACATAGACTTTAGATATAAAGGGAGGCACACATTTAAAAAAAAATGTCAAACGAGTAAGTAGCTGGATTCATCCTTGTACTAGACAAACTGGTGTAACGAAAAAGAAAAAAAAAAAACTAATTTTGAGCAAATACAACTTTATTAATTCATGTGCATCCACACTCTTGTTGACACACAAATTAAATAAATTATAGTATACACCAGGGGTACTCAAGTTCAGAGGCCAAGAGGGCCGCATTTTAACCAAATGAAACGCGAAGGGCCACAAATTAGAACTTGGATCGTAAGACTTTTATTTACTTACAAAGCACTAAATGGTTTAGCCCCCCAGTACCTAAGCGAGCTCTTAATGCATTATAGTCCTTCACGTTTATTGCGATCTCAGAATTCAGGCCAGCTGATAATACCTAGAATATCGAAATCAACTGCAGGCGTTAGATCCTTCTCCTATTTGGCACTTAAACTGTGGAACAACCTTCCTAGTATTGTTCGGGATGCAGACACACTCTGTCAGTTTAAATCTAGACTAAAAACGCATCTCTTTAACCTGGCATACACATAACACATTATATATTTATATTTTCAAATCCATTAAAGGATTGTTAGGCTGCATAAATTAGTTCAGCCGGAACTGGGAACACTTCCTATAACACCAGATGTACTCGTTACATCAGAAAAAGAATGCCATCTACGCTAATATTAGTCTTTCTGTTTATCCCGAGGTTTACCGTAGTCAACCAGATTCGGGGCCGTTTCCAGATGAGACCGAGGACCGGTGCCTTGACATGACCACAACGCAGCCCTGTATCAGCAGAGATCGAGTCGACTAGATCATCCATTGTGAAGACATCATCAACACGACAGCCAGTGCCACAGTTTCCTCAAAATTATAATCACGATTATTAATCATGTTTAATTTTTCAAGAGTAATGAAACTATGGCTATTTTGCAAGTTCTTTACCAACCTACACTTCACCCAAAAGGCCTGTAGGTGGCACAAAGACTTAAATTTAACCAACTATGATAACTTTGTTAGATGGTAAATCAATACAAAACATGGTTTTGGTGAGCGCTTTGTAATATGTATTCACATTAGATTTTAAAGCAACACAATTCATTTGCAATAAGACAAACCAGATTCAAATTGCCCGGCAAATTCGTAAAGCAAAGAAAAATCATTTCTAGCTGATCAACATTATGAAAACTGGTAAAACCTTTAGGAACTTCAAAAGATAAAACACTTCCTATATTTCCAAATTATGTTCATTTTCATAGAGCGGGCCAATATCGTGACGATTATTTAAAATCAATCGAGAGAAGCAGATATCGTTATCGTGACCAAATACAATTAATCGTGCAGCCCTAATTTAATTTATTTTGACTTGACATTTGATATTCAACAGTATCCATGACATTTATTCAACAGTGCTTTTGATCTGCCTGCATTGACACTATTCTTTAAAAGGAAAAATTATATACCAATTATCAATGTAAAGCTGCTTTGACACAATCTGCATTGTAAAAAGCACTATATAAATAAGGGTGACTTATTTATGACTTATTTTATTTAGGCCTACTTAAGACAATATTTGTAGTTTTACTGTTTATTTACTAAAAGTGCAGTTTATTATCTAGCTAAGTCTTAATAATATGGTGTCCTTTTTAAAGTGTCACTTAACATGATAAATGGCATTTAAAAAAAAATGATTAATAGCTTGTCTTGCTGTATTCTTAATGTACAAATGCATTTGCAAAAACAAGAACTGATGAAAAGAAATCCTTATTCATTTGAAATGTCTGCATTGTTTTCACAAGAAATTTAAGGTCTGGCTGTTGTTCACTGGCTGATGAGAGTTTGTCCGTAAGACGAAAACATTGCACCTTTTTAACACTTTTTATAGCACCTATTTATACTCAGAGAATAAACATTTTATTATTTGTATTATTATTATTACCTACCTTTTAATTTGGTCAGAATCCAAAAATCTTTTTTTTTCTTCTTTTTTAAAAATGATAAATAAGATATTCTTTGTGAGCTCAATGATGTGATGACAGATCTGTCATCACATCACACAAGCTCCTTGCTTTCTGTTTATAACACATTGACATTAAGAATAAAAGGTTTGTTTTTCATGATGCAAAGTTTGAGGAATGTCAACTGCATTTCATCATGGAAAAATAAGGTTACTTTGTTTTTTACTTGTGCGCACAGTCTCGAGCCTTTGATGGCGTTCACGAACACAAGTGCTCAACACATGCGCACTAGAGAGATTCATGCTTGTCTAGTCTTTTTCGCTCAAATAGTTACAATAAAATGTCTTTGTACTTGTTTAAAATTAGAGTTGCTGGTATCTTTTAATCCCCTCAAACGAGCGCTCTCGGTCGGCTATTGTGTTTGTTGTTACTCTTGTTCTGTCTTATCTGTTTGTGTTCAGACTGAAACAACAGCCCGTTTCAGTGCTGACACCTTGTGGACAAACTAAATTAGTGCAAAAACTATGTGCCTTCAGTTTACACTACGTACACTATACGCGTTCTCTGCTTTTGATTACAGCGTCACGCGCACTGCATGCCTATTCTAGTGTACGTGTAAAAAAAAAAAAAAAAAAAAAGCAATATTCACACTAATTTTGGACGCAAATTATAATAAAAATACAAATTTAATGCTGACGGGCCGAATGCGGCCCGGGAGCCGCATGTCGAGTACCCCTGGTATACACAAACCGGAAATTGTAACACGTGTGAATTTTTTTTTTTTTTTGCAAAGGTCTCTTTAGGGGTTCCGTAGAGATGTATTTTCTTTCCAGCCATTTATTTATTTATTTTTTTTTTTTTGAGTTTCTCTCATGTTAGGTTCTGTGAGATCAAACATCTATTTGACAATTATTGTGAGAAAAGGTAACTAATGCATTAATTTCTATAAAATGTTGCAATAAGTTACTTAGGAATAATATAATAAAGTAACCACATTTAATAAAGGTATACCGTAGATTTTAAAAATAAATAAATATTGATATACTTAAAATACTACACTGGTTGACACTCCAACACAATAGGTGGCGCCCATGGTATCGCACCTTAACGCTTGTTGCCGAAAAAAAAAAAAAAAAAAAAGTAGTTGGAACAGTTACGTTCACCTAAAAAATGTTTATAATTGGACTGATGGCTCAATCAGACATTTAATTCAAATTAAATTTGGATTGGACTGTGGTGGTGTAGACATGTATGTGCATGTATGTTTATTTATGCGTCACATCTTATGAACTGGTCAGTGGAGGACACTGCACATTTAAAAAATTATTTGTAGGCAAATACACGTCAGCTTACTTTTTAGATGTCATCAATGCAAAAACGACAATTATACTCACAGTGACATTATTGCGCTGGCTTTCTCTAGTTCTGAAAATGATGACTGCGCACTGCGGAATACATGTAATGCACATTTAAGCTAAACAGTTTGGATTCATGCCAACAGATGGAAATTAGTGCATGTATACCTGTTGTGTAGCTACAACTGCCTCACAAAATCATGTCCAAGGAGATGGACGAAAGCAAAACACTCGACCCTCTACCGAGAAAAAAAAAAAAAAAAAAAAAAAAAAAAAAAATAGTTCACAAGCGTGGGAGTTTATTGAATTCCGCAAAAAAATATGGGGTGTTAGAAACTCCAGTCTGCAGGAAGTGTCGATCAACAGTATGTTCTTTTTGTATGCTTTTGTACAGTTACGGTTACAAACTCTAGAGGAAGCAAAACTTCACGTGGCCTTCAGCATATGCGTCATGCACAGCTTTGACCTCCACATGAAGTGTTAAAGATAGCATCACAAAAGACAGTTTTACAAGGTTGCTAGGAAACAATAAGTAAACAAAGTAAAAGCTGTGAAAGCAAATGAAAATTGCCATGCCTTGGTCAAAAGAGATTTTGTAGCAGAAATATGAGGTGATTTTCATGTAAAATGCAAGACAAATTCTTAGGGGTTTCACAAACTTTCTAGCAGCATTGTAATTGCGATGTTTTCAGTACCTGAGTGTGAATGCCAGTCACCTTGCAGAAGGGCAGGGTAAGGTTGGGTGCACCAGTGCTCGGGACAGTCCTGACAAACTGAGCCTTGGTCCGACTGAGGGACTCGTAACTGCCTGGTCGTGAGCAGCACACGTCCATAATGTGAAAACAGGATTTGACACTGTAAAGAAATAATTCATAACATAAAACATGTTTGTCAAAAGTCTTTTCCTGAAAAAGCCAGAAGGAATGAATCACAAACAAGGTTGAAGAATTAAAAGCCGCTTACTGGTTGCTGTGGGGGAAGTCTAGCAGGTGCTGCATGGTAACAAAAGGATGGCTAAGGGCATCACTTGGGGCAATTCTTTCCTCTGCATCTATCAACAACATCTTCTTCAGCAAACCCACAAACTCTGCACGATCAACTTTCTCTGCCAACAAATCACAGCCTTCCAGATTCATCACTAAATTCACCTGAAAAAAAAAAAAAAAAGGTGACAAAACAACAAATGCTTAGTTACCCACTTAGGTTACTAATATTGAGGCCTGCATAGTAATACACATTAAATTGAACAGTAAGTGACAGTAAAGATGTGATTATTTATACTGCAAATAAATGCTGTTCTTTTGATCTTTCTATTCATCAAAGAATCCTAACACATGGATCACGCTTGATAATAATTAGAAATGTTTCTTAAGTGTCAGTCAGCATATTAGAATGATTTCTGAAG
Source organism: Chanodichthys erythropterus (assembly GCF_024489055.1). Classification (NCBI taxonomy): domain Eukaryota; kingdom Metazoa; phylum Chordata; class Actinopteri; order Cypriniformes; family Xenocyprididae; genus Chanodichthys; species Chanodichthys erythropterus. The sequence continues at coordinate 11,774,198 of NC_090227.1, read as the reverse complement.
GATCATGTGAAACTGACGATTTGAGTACTGGCCATTAAAAATACAGCTTTGCTATCACAGGAATAAATTACATTATAAAATGTATTAAAATATAAAACATGTTTTTTTTTTTTATTGTAATAGTATTTCACACAAACTCATTGTTTTTGATTAAATAAATGCAGCCTTGGTGAGCACAAGAGACTTCTTTCCAAAAAAAAATAAAATAAAAATCTTATGGACCCCAAATAAATCTTACCAATAGTATTTCATGACTTAAATCTTCCAACTAGTTCCAACTGAACTAGTTTCAAAAAAATATTTTTATTTTAGGAAAAATTTCACCTAAACCATTTCACAGATTTGACTTACATAAAGCTTAGAACAAATTCTGTGTGGTCCTACTGAATAAAATAGAGGATTGACACACATTTACTGTCATTAGTGAATTGAAATGTGCAGGTAAATAACATTTGCTGCCTGCTGGGAAATAGACATGATTTGTTCATGTTACACTTTTGCACAGCACAAAATTACTTTTCTATTTGCATTTGTAAAGTAACTACAGTTCTCCTTGATGTCCAACGATACGTACATGCGCTATGTCATCCAAACAGCTGAAGATGTACTTCCTTGCTTCTTTTGATTTCAGCCCCGTCTCTGTCTCGTGCTCTTCTGTGGACTGAAACAAATGTATATTAAAGAAACAAAATCAAATAAACCCTTTTTACTTTAATACATATCCCTGGTCTTAGAATGCATTATTCATTATTGTGCACAAACATTTGTTTTCATAGTCTTTCTTTAAAATGTAATAATGGATGCATTTCAAGAAGAAATGTCCAGCTGATAACACACAATAAAATCCAAAGATACAAATTTTTGAGGGAAAAACACAAAACAAAACAACAAAAAAACAAACAAACAAAATGAAAAAAGTTTTATTAGATATATAAAATACAGTGCTCTCCACTAATATTGGCACCCTTGGTAAATTTGAGTAAATTTGGCTTTGAAAATAAATCTGCATTGTTTATCCTTTTGATCTTTCATAAAAAACAAAACAAACAAACAAAAAAAAAAACAATCTAATCTCTCATTTAAGTAAAACAATTGAAATTGGGGAAAAGCTCATTATGAAATAAATGTTTTTTGTTGTTTTTTTCCTCTAGTTCACATTGGTCACAATTATTGGCACCTGATTATTGCCAAGATAACAGATCTGAGTCTTCACCTATAATGCCTGATGAGTTTGGAGAACACCTGACAAGAAATCAGAGACCATTCCTTTATGCAGAATCTCTCCAGATCCTTCAGATTCAGAATCTCTCCAATCTCCCCAGCTCCATGTTGGTGTTTCTTCTCTTCAGTTCACTCCACTCATTTTCTTTAGGGTTCAGGTCAGGGGACTGACAGAAGCCATGACAGAAGCTTCATTTTGTGCTCAGTGACACATTTTTGTGTTGGTTTTAATGTTTGTTTTGGATCATTGTCCTCATGGAAGATCCAACCACGGCCCATTATAAGATTTCAAGCAGAAGCGATCAGGTTTTGATTTATCATCTGTTGGTGTTTGATAGAATCCATGATACCATGTATCTAAACAAGATGTCCAGGACCTCCAGCAGAAAAATAGGCCCACAACATTAAAGATCCAGCAGTATATTTAACCTCGGGCATGGGGTACTTTTTGTCCCTGTGTGCACCAAATCTGGTGGGTTTGCAAATCTGGTGTTTTTTTTTTTTTTTTTGAGTTTCATCTGACCATAGAACCAGGTCCCTTTTGAAATTCCAGTTGTGTCTGACAACTGAATATGCTGGAGATTTTGTAAAGCTCAACAATCTTTTGCTACACATCAGAACTGCAATATTTGGTTTTACCCATTTTGATGAATGATTAAGGGTATTTGGCCTTTGTGTTTCTTCATGTTTGCACTCCTGTGGAACAGGAAGTTATGGCTGGACAATTTCATGTTCATGATCACCCTGGTGTGCTAAATAATGTAAATATGAATGGGAATACACTTCAGAGATATTTTACTCATAAGAATTTCTAGGGGTGCCAATAATTGTGGCCAATATGTATTAGAGAAAAACATTTATTTCATAATGAGAGTTTCCCCCCACTTTCAATTGTTTTACTTTGATGAAAGGTTAGAATTTTGTGGATTTTTTGAATAAAGATCAGAAGGATTAACAATGCAGATTTATTTTCACAGCCGCCTTTGCTCATATTTACTAAGGGTGCCAATATTTGTGTAGGGCACTGTACTTCCATGACATATACTTAAATTTGTAATATATCGTTACAATTTAAATTATACATCATAATACATAGCTTGATATATTTAAAGGATTAGTTAACTTCAGAAATCGTATTCCCTGATACTTTACTCAACCCCATGTCATCCAAGATGTTTATGTCTTTCTTTCTTCAGTCGAAAAGAAATTACGGTTTGAGGAAAACATTTCCAGCACTTTAACAGCTACCAATGGGTTAAAGGTCCAAACTGCAGTTTAAATGCAGCTTCAAAGGGTTCTACAAGATCCCAGCCAATAAATAAGGGTCTTATCTAGCGATATAATCATTAATCTTAATCCAGCAATATAGTCATTAATCTTAATCCACCTTTCCAATGTATCACGTAGTGTGTGGCACATCGCATAGCAGTGCAAAATGAGCATTTGTGGTTAAAAATTATATACATTTTTATTTTATTTTTTTTTAAATGACTAATTGTGTTACTATATAAGATCCTTATTCCTCATCTGGGATCTTATAGAACCTGTAGAAGCTGCACTGAAACTGCAATTTGGACCTTCAACCCATTGATAGCCGTTGAAGTCCACTATATGGAGAAGAATCCTGGAATGTTTTCCTCAAAAAACAATTTCTTTTTGGCTGAAGAAAGACAAACATCTTGGATGACATGGGGGTGAGTAAATTATCAGGAAATTTTAATTCTGAAGTGAACTAATACTTTAAGTCAAAATACTTTCTGGTCATTATCTCCGAAACAATTTTCCATACATGATGACATAATCAAGGCCATGTGGGTGGGTAAAAATAATAACCATTAAGGTAACAGCTAACTTTTCAGAATCCAATCAAATCCTGATAGAAGTCTAGCCTGAATATTAGGTCACATATTCAAACTGTTGAGAATCCAGTTTCATGTTATCTCTTCAGCATGCATATATCATTAGTGAACATGATAAAGATGTTCTGTGTGGGTAGTGTGTGTGCGCGTGTCATAGTTCTTGATCTCACTTTAAGTCTCCAGCCTGCATACGGTGAGTCTGACTCCCGGCAAAAGAATCGAGACGTCTTCGTCCCCACATTTAACAGATGCTCTCCTGGCAGACCCTGCGTCTGAGAAATGTAGCGAATCTGAGGGGAGACAGATGGGAAAGAGTGAAACAGAGCTAGCTGAACTCAATCATTTGTTAATGTTTTAACACAGTCCAATGTAAATGGATATGTCAACAAAAGACCGTCAGATGCCTAGAAACAGCATGTGTTCTCAATAACACGTTCAGTATGCAGCACGTGTTTTGAAAAACAGAATTGGGGCGATTTATGGAATCATGCTTGTGTGAAACCTATAGGAGGGGGTGTGTGGCCGTCTCGTGTGTGTTCTTACGTCAACAGCACTGTGGTGCGAAAGAAAGAACTATTAGATGTTCAGTGTCACATGGGGACTGCAGAGGTGCAAGTGCTGCGGTGGTACATCTTAAAATCAGATTACATGACCCTTTGACCTCTCAACCCAGACTGGGCCAGCATGCTGAGATACCTTGGCAAGAAAAAAAAACCCAACAAATGTATTTTGTTCTAAACAGCCCATCATGCAGGAAAACTTTAGAGAAGGATGAACTGATCCAAAGAAATTCAACAATAAAAGTTGAGAACATTTGCACCAAATCAGCCTGGCATTTTTATGTTTTAAGGCTGTGACACACCAAGTCAGCCGTCGGTCAATGTCAGGCCATTGTTGAGTGTCTGTCAGCTCAGTTTTTGCACCGTTGGCACTTGTCAAACCCTGATGTAGGCTTTTTGTCCATTTGAGCTGTTTAGCAAACCAGTGCATAAGAAAAAAAAGGTTTGTTTATTGACGTATTTACAATGTACTTACTCAAATAAGTACGGAGTAATATTAATTAACTACATGCATTTACTATGGAGTTACGGTTAGGTTTAGTTACTTGTAATTATGCATGTTATTACTATAGTAAGTACATGCAGTAATGTGTAACTACGTCATCTTAAAATTAAGTTACCGAAGAAAAAAAAAAAAACTAAAGTGATGAAAACAATCAAACAATCATGATTCATATTCAAAATGGTAAGCAAGCGCTGCTTTGTTTGATTGTATTTCCGCAGTCGTAGTTCTGGTTTTACTTTTTTTGAATGACGAATATAAACTACTATAACCTGCTGATATAGCTAGTTATTTTCTCTCACTCAGGCACAGAACATATCCGAATTGGTTGTTGGCTGTAGTCTTTGTCGTGTGTTCAAGCACAATTTTCTGGCCCAGAGAAAGACGACCTCACAACTTTTGTAGTTCTTTGATACCGATTTGGCGCGTCACACCACTTAGACTGCAACTTCACACTTAAAAGTGTAGTCTAGCCAATAATGAAAATTCTGTAATCATTTACTAACATCTTTCTTCAGTGAGGCATAAAATATCCCCACACCCCTAGATATGGTATGCACCAAAATCTCAAATTCCCATCTGTGGCAGATTATGAATGCAGAAGTGAAATTTATGTTTGTGAGTTATGGTGTTGTGGCAGATTTTCAATTAATAACGACTTTAACTTCAATCTGTTCCTCACACACAAGTTATGTTTTCCTTCAGAAGACTTTAAATAGAATCATGTGGATTCATTTTATGATACTTTATTCTTTTGGAGGTTGACAACTCCTGGTCACTACATGCTTTCGTTTTAGGATAAATAACAGTATACACTTTCTGCTAAACTTTTTGTTTCACAAAAAGTCATATGAGTAAATGACTAATTTTTGGGTGCACTGTACCTTTAAGAAAGTTAACAGTCACTACTATTAGACACTCTTTGCACACACACATAAAGCAGCACACACATAGACATCATAATCCTGAGCTTGAAGACTAAATAAACAGTCCATGCGGAAAACAGATGAAGAAAATTGTAAATTTCCCAGCTGCTGTTCAGACGTGAACTCATGTGAAAAAGGAAGAAAAATTTCTGGGTGATGAAATGAAGGGCTAGATATGGGAATAAATGAGGACATTTGGAGAGGAAGTCAACATAAGGACAACACAATGTTGATATGACTGGGGGAAAACAAGTCTTGGATCAGCACAGAGGACAGGAAGTAAGAAGATAAATTGTTTAACACTGCTATGCAAGATCTGGTAAGACAGTTGACAAATCTAATGACACATCTAAGACACCACACATAGCATATCAGCCCATAATGACGAATAAAGAAATTCCAGTTGTGGTAATATCTTTCAGTGGTTTGGGTTATAAGTTGTTTCCAGCTTCAGCACAGCTGACTTCCAGTATATGTAATCCATCTTTCCATCCATCCATTCTCCTGCCGCTTATCTGGAACCGGGTCGAGGTGGCAGCAGGCTAAATATACGTGCTCACATGTCCTTTTCACCGACAATTTCCTCCAGCTCCTACTGAGGGTTCTCAAGGCATTCCCAGACCAGCTGGGAGATATAGTCCCTCCAGCATGTACTGGGTCTCTTCCCAATTGGACATGTGAGGAACATCTCAAACGAAAGGCGTTTGAGAGCCACCCAGACCAGATGGCTGAGCTACCTCAACTAGATCTTTTTGATGCTATGGGTGATACAAGTAAAAGTATAAAGTATAGAAGTATAAAATTATGTTTCCAAATTTTGGTGATACTTGTTACAAAAGCAAATTTATAATTTAAAGTGACTAAGGAACATTTAAGCTTCAGCACTATTTTTTAGGTCAGTCTAATTTGTGACATTGACCCTGTTGACAAATGAACATTGACAAAAGGTCAGATTTTGCTTCCATTGCCAAACCTTCCATTGAAGCACGGGTTGCTCTTTGGAACATTCTCAAATAAACAAATAATGCTAAATAGCATGATCATCAGGTTTTGTCAATGCTGTCTGTCTGTCTGTGGCAAATCTCTAACACAGGAGTAACAGCAATGAAAGCTGTAACTTTTGGCTTCCTAGCTGAATTTCTCATGGTAACCTTTTTAATTACAGTAAAAGTTAGTATAAGAAGACATACCCAACCCTCGGGTCAGATTATTATTGTTATTCTTTCATTGCCATTTAAATCATGCATAACATTTTAATTCATTTTAAAAAAAGATGTTATCAGCCAACTGGCTAGTAAGTCAGTTTTATTTTTACACACATTTGGCACTTGGTGAGTGCTAATTCTGCACCCTATGTTTGTGTTCTGGGTGTTTCAGCTTCTACGAGTCACAGCTTTATTTTCAAACAGGGATGTATCACTTTGGTACTCTAAGAATATGCCTGCATGTTCAAGCCTGCACCCAGGGCCGCAGTCTAACATACATTTTTTTCTACATTTAAGAGGTCTAATAGCCACTTGCTATAACACAGCGGCAGTGTCAAACGAAAGGCTCCACATGCCTGTGAGATGAGGCCCTACGATTGGTGCCATAAGGGGGCGTTCATTTTTGCTATAATTATCTTTTGCTGTGTGAGATTAAATTGAACACCCCAGTGAAGGAGGCGCGTGGATTAGGAGTATGATACCACAAGCCATTTTAGTCCCTAGACTGGAATCATACCTTAGGCAGTTAGGTGATACGCCACATGTATAATTGTTAGAGATGATGTGGCGAAAGTCTTGTTAAACATATTTCATGTGTTCTTGAATTGCTATCCTGTGGCAGTAACAAGCCCTCAGTTACTCAAGGGGGTGATAGTGTCAGTGTCAAATGTCAGGTATCTAGTTATAAACAATTTTTTTTTTTTTTAACTTTCCAGCAAAGGTCACTTTCTAACTGTTGCTCTGTCATAACAGTAGTTCACTTGAAAGAGAAAACTGCCTATGAAAGATGATGGTTTATGTCAACACAGCTACCAAAACTGAGTACTTTCATTTCATTATGAATCACTGTCCAGCATATACGCTACACGCAAAATCTATGAATGCATTGATCCAAGAATTTAAAGTATTTTTATGAGAAAATGTTTGAGTAAAATCTTGAAAGATTTTGGCAGATGTTATTTATTGATAATTAAACTAAAATACTGACTAATCTTAAACTAATCTAAAATATTGAGACTATTAAAATAATCGTTAGTTAATTTAAATTTCAGTCTGTTCCTCACACAAAGCGACTGTATTACATCAAAAGTCAAATTAATATAAATATAGTTCACTTTGATAGCTTGTCAGTATCTTGTTTCAAAAAAAAAAAAAAAAAAAAAAAAAAACAGCAAATGGGTTTTGATTTCTTTCTGTACAGAAAAACCCTAATAAACATAAGAACTCCATCCTCCAGTTTGGAGATCAGGGGCTGTATTCACAAAACATTTTATCTTATCACTAAGAATTCTCCTAAATAGCGGTAAAAGTTTTCTCTTAGAATCTATTTACACAGCTGCAGAGACAGACTTTTACTAAGGAATAGAGAGAAGTCTTAAGCTAAGAGTAAGGGTTGGGTTGACCTCGTTGCTATGGATGATGTCAACACGCTTACTAACTGTCCACAGTGATTGGCTGAAAGGGGAGGGTTCTCTGTTTGATTTATTCAAAGAAATATTGTAGAACGAGGTATCACATTGCCATATCCAAATAAAGATTTTAAAACAAAAATGTTGTCATATTCAAATAAAGGATAAGGATAAATTAGCACAGTACCAGTACGAGTGATTGTGTGTGTGAATTAGTCATACTGTCTCTCTATTAATTGTGAGGCTGTGGGTTGAAAATAATTCCTTCAAAAGTAGAAAAATATATGCTATAATAAGTTTTGAGTTTCTAAGCTACTTTAGTGAGAAATCACAGGACAGCGCTGACAACTAGTTTCTGCGTTCCTCTCTGTGCGCGCGATCTTCTCGTTTTGCGGAGCTAACCTTACTGTTTGTATGAATGTTCGTGCCAGCGCAGTAGCTCGATATAATAATACACATCTGATCGTCTAATCCCTTGAATGTCCAAACCATAAAACAAATACAACTGACAAAGTTTAGTGAAGACGCAAGGCTCACCGCTCGTGCGCCATCACTATGTTGAACCGGCGTTGAGTCATGTGGCTACACATGCGGTAGTAGGTTTTTAAGGGGGAAGTATTAATAGAATTAAAAAAACGAAATAACCGACATGGGATAATTACGTCAGTTAGAAGTTCCGAATTTCGGTTTTGATTACTTTTCGATTAATCGTCCAGCCCTACTGAGAGGATAGGACATTATATTCAACTTGACCGCAATGTTTTACTCTCCATCATTCAATGCATATTGCCTGTACATACATGAACCTTTATGTTATGTTATCACAGATTAAAACCTATAAATCCAAATGTTTATTGCATTTTTGAAGAAAAGACTCAGTACTCAAGGCTCTATCGCCTATTGCCTCGATGATGTACAGTGTCTTTGGGTGGATTGCTAAGGCAGATTGCCAGCAACATTGTTTGTGATTTGGTTTTAGTAGCTTTTACTACAAACTTTTCACAGGATTAGGAGCTATTTTTTGTGCTGAAATCCTTTTGTGAAATAATCCTATAGCAAAGTCCTAAATTTAGGAATGACACGCCCATTACTTCTAGGAGTTTCAATGAGTTTCTCCTAAATCAGCAAGTTGGGAGCTACTTTTAGCCTTGAAGGGATAGTTCACCCAAAAATGAGAATGATCCCATGATTTACTCACCCTCAAGCCATCCCAGATGACTATCTTCTTTCAGACTAACACAATCAGATATATTTAAAAAAATATCCTTAGTCCTCCAAGGTTTATAATGGTTGTGAATGGCTGGTCAAATTTTGAAGAAAAAAAAAAAAAAAAAAAAACATCTATCCACAAATAAATGAATTCATACAACTCCAGGGGGTTAATAAAGGCCTTCAGAAGTGAATTAATGCATTTGTGTGAAACAAATATAGTTATTTAAAACGTCCTGGCAGACGACCGTACGCATACTGTGCACGTCGATTTGGGTGGAAGAGCAACCTCTGACCCCACGCAATGATGAACGCGGAGGAGAGAGTAAAACAAAACACCGGTCACAAATTAGAAGTCTAAAATAAGAAATTTTAAAAGAGAAATGTTGGAGGATTTCGATATAAGAGAAGAGGAGCTTGAGTTTGTTGCACAGCCCTATTTATTTAAACTGTGAGAGGCGTCTAACCCACCAAATGAGTAACCCGTGACGGGTTACTCATTTGGTGCAAGTCGACTTACGCATTCTGTGTACGGTCGACCGCTGGAAGCTGGAAGATCGTTATTTTACTTTATAAAGTTTTAAATAAGGATTTAATGCATTCGATGCATTTTTTGTCTTCAAAATTTGACCAGCCATTCACAACCAATATAAACCTTGGATGACTAAGGATATTTTTTAAATATACAGTACAGTCCAAAAGTTTGGAACCACTAAGATTTTTAATGTTTTTAAAAGAAGTTTTGTCTGCTCACCAAGGCTACATTTATTGAATTAAAAATACAGTAAAAAACAGTAATATTGTGAAATATTATTACAATTTAAAATAACTGTTTTCTATTTGAATATATTTCACAAAGTAATTTATTCCTGTGATGGCAAAGCTGAATTTTCAGCATCATTACTCCAGTCTTCAGTGTCACATGATCCTTCAGAAATCATTCTAATATGCTGATTTGCTGCTCAAGAAACATTTAATGTGTACAATTGTACAAAATATTTGTGTACAATATTTTTTTTTTTTCAGGATTATTTGATGAAGTTCAAAAGAACAGTGTTTATCTGAAATCTAATCTTTTGTAACATTATAAATGTCTTTACTGCCACTTTTGATTGATTTAATGCATCCTTGCTGAATAAAAGTATTCATTTCTTTCATTTCTTTAAAAAAAAAAAAAAAAAAAAAATTCTTACTGACCCCAAAATTGCTACAGAAGCTTTGTATTTCAGATAAATGCTGTTCTTTTGAACTTTCTATTCATCAAGAAATCCTGAAAAAAAAAAAAAGTACACAACTGTTTTCAACATTGAAAATAATCATAAATGTTTATTGAGCAGCAAATCAGCATATTACAATGATTTCTGAAGGATCATGTGACACTGAAGACTGGAGTAACGATGCTGAAAATTCAGCTTTGCATCACAGGAATAAATAACTGTGTACTATTTAAATATATTTGACAAAGTAATTTTAAATTGTAATAATATTTCACAATATTACTGTTTTTTACTGTATTTTTAATTAAATAAATGTAGCCTTGCTGAGCAGACGAAACTTCTTTTAAAAACATTAAAAATCTTAGTGGTTCCAAACTTTTGGACTGTACTGTATCTCTGATTGTGTTCGTCTGAAAGAAGATAGTCATATACACCTAGGATGGCTTGAGGGTGAGTAAATCATGGGATAATTTTCATTTTTGGAGAACTATTCCCCAGAAAAATAATTTGGCCCCAGAAAAATAAAGTACTACAAATGGAGCTAGAGACATTGAGCAGTGGAATCTGACATCAGGAATGGGTACATTCTGATCCGCCATTCCAGAAAAAAAACGTTCTGACTTTTCTTCTCGCATGTGTTATTGAGTTAATGCTAGAGTGTTGTGATAGTGGAGATGAACTATGCTCAGCAGACCAAATTCTCATGGGCTTAAAAGGTCTTCCTGGCATAATACAGGGTTATATATGGGGCATGTAGCTTTAAGACTGACTGAAGCTCATGGCACCCGCTGGCATCTTGAGATCCATAACCCAGCTGCATTAACAGCCTGGCCAAGAGGAGGAGGAAAACCCATCAAACCCTCAGCTACTGCAGTCAACTGCTGTGTCAAGTCAGGAGCTGCTGGGGCTCTCCTTTCCAAACCCTCCCCAGAAACAGTGTTCTAATCTGGGCTTGTTCCGGCGTATCAATCACGTATGCAGACACACAGAGACTTGGTAATGCCCCTCCTCTCAGTTTCACCCCAGGGCATTCAGGGGCCCAGCAGCAGGAGGAGTAGGGCCCGAAAACTAGAAAACACTCAGATCATAAACCATGCACACTCAGACAGAAGCAGCAGGAGCGCACACAAAAAACACCCACATGCTGACACTTGTACGCCAACACAGCCGCTAAGAAGCGGCCGTGAAAATTCTTCTGGAGATTGTTTGGGCATGACAGCACATACCACGGCTCTGTGCTAAATAGATTACGTCAAGAGAAGGAGAAATATGGAGAACTCCTGATCAAGAAGAGACATTCAGTGAATGTGTGTGTGTGTGTGTGTGTGTGTGTGTGTGTGTGTGTGTGTGTGTGTGTGTGTGTGTGTGTGTGTGTGTGTGTGTGTGTGAGTGAGTGAGTGAGTGAGTGAGTGAGTGAGTGAGTGAGTGAGTGAGTGAGTGAGTGAGTGAGTGAGTGAGTTAGTGAGTTAGTGAGTTAGTGAGTGAGTGAGTGAGTGAGTGAGTTAGTGAGTGAGTATCAAAGAGACTATAAAACAAGATTTGAAACCGAGAAAGAGACATATGGCCCAATCTCATGAAGCCATGTCTAGGATACATTTCACCCAAAATTAGAAGAAAAACTTTGCAATCATAATATGCAAATAATATTTTGCACAAAGCACACAAAGGTTACAATTACAGTTGTACCAATGGCTTAAAACAGTATGACAAATACATCAAATTTCATTTTGGGGTGAAGTATGTGGCAGGTTCTGGTTCTAGGCAGGTTTCATGAGATTTGTTTAGACAGGAGAAGAGAGATACTGAAAGAAAGGTGGATGGAAGAGGGAAGAGGTGTTTTAGAAAAATTACCTGGTCAAACTCGAGGGCTCCTGGGTAGAGGGGCCAGCCCAAGAAGAGCTCAGCAATCACACATCCCAGCGACCACATGTCTATGGCTTCACAAAAAGGCAGGCCAAGAATGATCTCCGGAGCCCTGAAGATGACAAACACCAATATGAGCAACATAACACACACACACACACACACACACACACACACACACACACACACAATTATTGTTTATGCATCAGTAAATCAAGCCAGTCACTAAATGGTCAACTTCACATTGTTTCTCTTAGCATGAAAATAATCAGTTATGTAAATTGTGATTAAATTATATAGAGAAAGCAAATAATATAATAGCTTTATAATAGTTATATAATAAAATAATATAATTTATAATATAATAGCTTTATAATAGCTGCCATCAATCACACAGCGCAAATTTGAGTTCTGAAATCTCGCCAAAACTCCCATTATAATCAATGATGCTGTCTACACTTTGCAATGCAACTTTTATTTACACCGTGTTAACATTGTCATTTATGACGAAAGCATTTGTGAGAGTGCAGAAATCGAGCAGCAATGACGAGATCACTGCATTCATGCACTCAACAGACATGTCTGTCATCGGCTAAAATGCTCATCGCTGCAACCTTTCATGCGACGGGATTGGATCTAAATATAATGCTGTAATCAACACCTTTCATGATTTGTTAATCTCAACAGCTGTAATAGTACAAATGTAGTAAAATATTTAGAGAGTGTTCCACATGTAATACTTATTTCATATGCAAAGATGTTAGCAGTTGGCGTTTACACTGAAGTCTCACAGCAGACGCCCTTTTCAACAGAGCGTTCAAATCAGAGGGCTAAAATCAGAGTAGAAATTTAACTTTTTGTGTCTAAATTATTACTTTTTTTATTTTGTAAAAACCATACTAACATTATAAGTGCACCTCAGGAAACATTATAAAATAATGCAATTCATGACCCATTTAAAATGTGATTGGACATACAGTTATGACATTTTGATTAAAAATGAGGAGGTACAAAATAAATTAATTGGTCACAATAAGATCTATAACATGCATTTGCAAAGTATATTACATTTTATATAACCAAACTGAATTGGTTAATTTTACAAATGTACTACAACACTGCAGAAAAAAAAAAAAAAAAAAAAAAAAAAAAAAAAACGTTATAGAACTGCCTGGAAAAGGTTACTCAAGGGCAGTCATGGAATTTAGAACACTTTCCCATTAGTATAGTGGCAAGCCCATTAAACTGATGCGATGTGTGACAGAGGTACATGAACCTATTCGCCACAGACTCATAAGCAGGATAGGAGCTCTCACTACAAATAATATTTTAGCGGAAATTGGCACATCAACTGTAAAAGGCATAATTTAAAATATCAAACGCAGATCAATATTAAATCATTCAAAACACAGTTTTCCTTTATATTGTCCACCCCTGTTAGGGCTGGGTAAAAAATCTTTGAATAAACAAAACATGACACACACACACACACACACACAACACAAAACATACACCTATATATTTAAAAAACATTTTGCTTTTGTAAAGGCACAGGCAATGTAAGTTATTTTAGGGTAGGATTGGTCTCACATGGGTTACCAGGTCAGAGAGCTCTACTTTAAGTGTAGACATGGTGACGCAGGAAGCCCAGTGACTGCTTAGCAACGAATCACCACGGTGATCTCATTGAATGGCATTAAGGTCTCTCCGTGTGAGACCGTGATGCTGCTCCAGTCAGCACTCATCTCAGTAAGTCTATCTGACAGATTACTGTCACTCAGGCTACACAAGGACAAACAATTCTATTATTGAAATATAAGCTCTGTCTCAAAACAGTGATCTGCCATCATAGGCAACATTTTTAGGCATCATAGGTTCATGTATCGTTTTTGCTTACTGGTAAAACCAAGACTTTAGCTTAGCAACATGCTAACATCAATAAATGTATTGTTTAAATTCAACGTGAACCGGATGCTGTGACTGACTTCACTGCAGTATCGTGACGTATTTTACGACTGAAATGTAATACTGAATAATTGCTTCAATATCGTGACGCATTTTCCGACTGAAACTGAATATTGAATGAGAAAAATAGAGGGTGTGGCTTGTTTTTCCTGCTGGGAATTGATTGGATCTAGAAAAGTGAGCATTCCGTTCAGCTTGCTGTCAAAGCTCGCAGCAGACTGACGGTTGGAGAGGACCTTCTACCCAAGTCGTCAAACTGACGTCAGAGACAAAAGGCCATTCTAGAGGGGAAGCTCATTTTTGTTTACAAACAGAGGTGTAAAGTATTTGAGTAAATGTAATTAGTTACTGTATCTTATTAGTTACATTCTCTTTATAGTTGTACTGAGTATCAAACATATTGGCAACTTTTACTCTCTACTTGACTACATTTTTGAACAAGAAAATGTACTTTACTCCACTACATTTGTGATGAGTACTGCAATAACACATTACATTTTTCATGACGCCTAACTTTTTGTGCAACAGTTTGTTTCTGATATAAAGAAGCGATATCACCATCTAAGGGCATTGAAGGTACTATATCTTGTGCGTTTAACCTGTACTCACCCAAACTTGTCAACAATGCTACTTTACGTGAATGCGAGTACATTAGAAGGTAATTGCTGATTGCAGCTGTTTGATTTTTGAGAGCTGGTGATGAGCCTCAAACCAGCATACAGTAGACTGACTATTTAATTTTACTTATTTTTTTTTATTTTTTTTTTTATTTTTTTTATCCACTACATTGACAAGACCGTTTTGAAGGATATTGGTTTACTTATGGCCTTTTTGTGCACTTGAGCCTAACTGAGACTTGAGAGTTTGTAGACGTTTAAAAGGTTGCTGTCGACTTGGATTTATTGCAATATTGAGGTGTTCAGTTTTATTTTGATTATAGAAAATAAACTTGATTTCTCGTCTTACAAATCAATTGTTTCTTATTTTCACTGGCATGTCTCTCAAGACTAGTGGATTTCTGAGCCTACATTCAGCATGAGTAAAATACTTGAGTAAAAATCTTAAGTACTGTTAAAATCAGATACTTTAAGTCGTATTGGAATGTGTTACTTGTAACTTGTAATGGGGTCATTTTCGATGTAAGGTATCTGTACTTTTACTCAAGTATGGTTTTCAGGTACTCTTTACATCTCTGATTAAAGATTACAAAAAGACATTTATTTTTTTTTATTTGTGAAATCAACTTTCACAGATGAACTGTACTATGTATTAACAAAATAAATAGGGTCAATTTTGTTTTTATGCCGACTTTAAGCCTGAAATATACATCAGTTTTGACGTGAATGCTTATTTTATGTACAGCCTATAAATATTTCAACTGTGCAGCACTCTATTTAATAAAATCATAGCTTTTTGAAGTTTAATAATCACATTAGGCTGTATCATGATTCTTGTTTTCCATCCCCAAATTTAAGAACTTTTAAAATGATTAAGTCAATATACCATTTAAGATATAAACCCCCAGTTTCACAGACAGGCTTAGGCTAGTCCTAGACTAAAATGCATGCTTGAGCTGTTTAAACTGCAAAAAAAAAAAAACTTGCACTGACATATCTTAAAATATGTCAGAGCCATTGTTTTGTCTCAAGATGCACACCAGTAATGTTTTATTTTTTTTTCTAGGGTATGTTTATAAAAGCTACTGAAATGCCCTGATTGAACTAAGGCCTAATCCTAGCTTAGTCTAAGCCCTGTCTGTGAAACCGGGCCGTAATACTTTTTATGAACTTAAATTTCTGAAAATTAATTATTTTAGACTTAAGGGCCTGCAGTGACATTTTTTTTTATTTGCTCATGGTCTTAAATATATTTTTACAGTATGCAAACACCTATTTTTAGCTTATTAAGATATGCTTATTGACCAACTAAACAATGTGACCACTCAGTGCACTTTTTTTCTGCACTATTAAAGAATTCGGACTGTGCATGTACAGTGTACATACTGATTATAAAATTTATGTCACATGCACTGCATACGCATAACCCTTGCATTCACAAAAAAAAAAAAAAGAGAAAAAAAAAAAAAGTATAATTTGGTCTTTTCTTTACTTGAATTGCTCTTTGTGTGGTGTGAATGAATAGTGACCGAGGACATAGTTTCAGCATGATCATACATGAGGTTCAATTTCAGTTTGCATGCTGCCTAGGAATGTAGCTGCCTATGTAGCATGGCATCTAACTAAAGTTTGAATTAAAAAGAGTGAACACTTTGTGGGATTCATCACATCTTTACTTTTACTGTATGTGGGGAACAAATGTGCATCAATGTGAGACACGCCTAACTCAAGTTCAAAAAACCCTGCATTAAGCCACCTACTACAAGCTCCCTTACAAACAAAGGAATTCAGAGAGCTTCATGATGTCTCCATGCATAAAGCAGTTCAATCTCCACCAGCCGCTGGATGATGATCCACTGCAGGTCTCATATATCGTCTCTCCCTCATAAACAGGTGAGAGCCAATCTATTAACGGCATCTCCATCCATATATCTGAGCTGTCTTTGAGGGGCGGCACTAAATAATCACGGTAGTGAAAATATCTTCCCAGAGTGATTGCATACAGTAATGAAAACTGGGATGTTTTTGGAGGGTGGGTTGCTCCTCCATGTAGACTCATGGTTCCCAACTTTTTGTTGTTAAAGCCCCTGAAAACCTGAACTGTTACTTTGTTTTTATTCAATAATATTTAAATATTGTATACTGAACTATTTTAGTCTTAATAAATAACATTTCCTGGCTTTTAACTTTTGTGCTTTCCTAGCCAAAGCACAATACTAGGACATGGTGGGTTTTTAATGTTTTTTTGTGATATCTGGCAACCTTTCACATTTAATGAAAAGAACATGTTTGTGTGAAGAAAGATCAGAAGAGAGTCGTAGGAGAGCCCCACAATTATACAGAGTGAAGAGCAGTTATTTGTAATGTCGATGGGTTGGGAGTTATTTAATAAAGTGGTCTGAATTACACACCTTGTAACCGTGTTATTTACTTTGGAAACAAAAGTTATTTTGCAACCATATTTGACCTTAAATCAAGTTTCTGTACACCAGTTGCAAATTCTGACACCCCTAGACCCCAGGTTGGGAATTACTGGTGTAGACAACTGTCTTATGGCTAATAAATATAAAAAATAAAAATAAAGTCTTGAAAGTTGCAGACTCAAATTACCAAGAACAGTAGTTTGAATCCTAGGACCAGCTGGACACTGGGTTCGCATAGGTTTTTAAAATGAAATTCAAGCACTTTCCCAGCACTTTCAAGCAGTCAGTGTTTTTCCCAAGGGTGAGGAAGCTGTTAATAATAAAATATATAATAATTATAATGTACTTAATGAAAATCCTTATTCGTTATTGGCCACATATTGCAGTTTAAATGAACACAATGTGTTCAAATACAGTGTCTAACTGCTGTCTCAACCAACCAATCAGACTCCAAGGTAACAGTCAATATAAACAATTACTAAATTAAACATGAAATGTTTTAAAATTTGAAAATGTGATGAAAAAAAGCAGAAAAGGAAAAAAAA
Organism: Chanodichthys erythropterus; assembly: GCF_024489055.1. Classification (NCBI taxonomy): domain Eukaryota; kingdom Metazoa; phylum Chordata; class Actinopteri; order Cypriniformes; family Xenocyprididae; genus Chanodichthys; species Chanodichthys erythropterus. The sequence continues at coordinate 11,756,677 of NC_090227.1, read as the reverse complement.
GTGTAATCCTAAAAAGTGCCATTTTTAACTATGAGCAATATTTTGTTAACAGCAACTGCTTATTTAAACCAGAAATAACATAGGATAAAAATAAGAACATTCATGTCATCATACGAGAGAAAGCTTAAACCGAATGCTGATCTAAAATCAGCTCCATGTACTTACAGCTACAACATAGTATGGCCTATATGATGCCATCAGTGCCCAACTATTTTTGCACTGGCATTCAAAATATCCTTTTGCCTCACAGGCTTACTGTATTGCTTAGAATATAACACTTTTTCTTGGAAATACATCTGAAAACATGTAGATGTCTTATATTCAGAATCTAGAATTTTACGTCAATAATACACAGACAATAGGGAGCTTAAAACATATGTAAAACGAGTGTGCCCTATAGCATTATGCCATAGAACAAGTCTTGCCCAGCGCTTACCCTTCAACTTCAAGGAGAAACTGCTGTCTTTTCTTGTGATTGACCTAAGGAAAAAACATTCATATCCCTTGGTTGAGATGGGTAAAGCGGATCAAACGCCTGAAATCTACTGGAATGAGAACTACAGGCTATTTTTTATGATATGCGATAAAGGGTTTATTTTTAAATGTGATTGTTGGTACATTTTACCATATGTTCAATATGAAAAATATGCAAAATGAAAATTATTTTCAAATAAAAGCAATTTCTTTATAAAAGATTTGGTTGTCAAAAAGGGTACATCTTGAAAATGTGTGTATTTGTGTGTGTGTGTGTGTGGGGGGGGGGGGGGGTCTTGTTATTGGAGTCATCATTTATTCAGAACAATACGGTAATTTTCATTAACCCAACAGTGGGACATTCTTAAGAAATATGCTTCTGCCCAATCATAGCTACACAGCACCTGTGGGCCTGTTCCTGGAATGTTTACTGAAGTCTGGTAATGAAAACCATAGTCAAAGTAATGAGTAATAAGACTCAAAGTCCATGGAGTCTGTTAAGCGGAAATATGAAAAACAACAAATTACTTCCCTCTTATTCTGATTAAACTCCACAATAAAAGAGACTCAAAATGATTTTTTTTTAGATGGTGGCATGTGTGTTTACTGAACATCCACACTTGCTGGTGGTCTAATTGTGGAAAAAAGTGGAATGTAGTGCAAGAGCTATATATTCACTGAACTTACACTTCAAAAGTGAACAGTAAGATGAATCCAATGTGACTACCTTTTCTTTTACGCAATCATTGGTTTGTAGAAGGAAACGCAGCTCACACTCCAACACTGTTTCTCGCATTAATGTGAAACCCAGTACTTTGGTTTCACAGATTGCATGTTAAGACCTCAAACGCCCATGCGTTATTTCAATGTGATCCCTGATAAGTAGCTAGGTGGCATGAACCTTGTGTGGGTGCAAAAACTTTAAGGAAATGTCCATGATCATTCTAATGGAAAGTTTTCTCTTGGTAAAGAGCTTTTAGTTGAATTCAAGCAAAAATAAATCTATCAATGTCACCAAGGCTGACCGTAACCGGCAACCACAGAAGCTCTGTCAAATGAAAGATCTTTAAATGACAACCACATAAACATCACAAAAGTAGGATTACCTTTCCACAAAGCTCACGCTTTTTAAAGCAATATGCTTATGATACTATATTTAGAGGAGAAAACAAATGGCAAGCTAATGGAAAATCTCACGTGGAGGTGTGTTACCTGAGCATATTAAACAACTTTTGAAACCAAACGCCCTGATTGTCATGTATAAAGCCCTAAAAAGATAAACCTTATAGCTATTATCGTAGTCAGACAGACAAAACAAATTCTTAGGGGGTTGAAAATTTTTGTTGCAGTTACACAAAAAAATGCAATATGAAACCTATTGCTTGATAATACGGTCTCACAGACAGGTTGGAACTAGACGACAGCCCTGCCAGGAAAATATCCCGCAGAGACCGAAGGAAATTCTCGGATACTCCGTCATGTATAGCCACTTTCAAGTCTTCCAGTGGAAGTGTAAAGGACATCCTCCAGATTGTTTCTGTAAAGTTTCCTGAATGCAGGTAGATCTTTATACATTAAGATTAAGAACACCAAAGACTCAAACAGATCTAAACACCTGGAGATGAAGCATATCTTCAAACTCAAACCAAAGCCATGTCTACTGTGTCTGAGCAGATCCAAGACAAATGTACTTCATGTCTCCAGCAAGGCTCAACATAACCATTGTTCAACATGGACACTATTAGCAAACAGACAACCTGCCCAGATCAAGCAAACAGACAGAAATCCCCTTCATCACAGGACAGTAATCTGAAGTCACGGTGCATCATTAAGATTTACCTTTAACATTTTGCAGTAATGTTGTCTATTTGTCTCAGAAAAACAGTTTGGACTACAAAAGGCCTCAAATTTTATAAAAACCTAAATCCATTAATTCACATGTTCTTTATTTCCTTATTGAAGCTTACAGCTACAATGATGAAGGAAGATAAGTGGGATATTTCTGAGTCACATCCTAGTTCTCTTTTGAGATCACTTCTGGGAAGTGCAACTAAACAAAGACTAATAAAGAATCTGATCCCAGAGGGAAGGGGGAGAATTCTTAACTCTGTGGCTTGTGAGAGGGATTCCCATAAAATCCTAACATCTGTGGTTTACTTTCAGTATGCTGAATTAAAAGACACTCCAAGTTCTAAACAGTAAGTCTAACAAAATGTTGCAAATTGTTCCCAGTTGAGTTGGAAGGGGTCAAACAAGTTTAGCTGAGTGAAGAGACAAGTAGTTCTAGAGAGAAGAAAATTATATGCTTCAAATGTAAAATATTAAAACACCATAAGCAAACCCAAATATTTATGGTTCTAAAAGCTAAAAAAAAAAAAAAAAAAAACAAACAAAAAAAAACAGGTTCAACATCTTAACAGACAAGTTTTCTAATTTTTTTAACCCATTCCTGCAGGTAAACAAACTTATATTTTTACAGAATTATACTGCTTATGTAGTTTAATATTTAATATGATTCAATGAATGACTGAAGCTTTTAACATATCAAATCCAATTCTGTAGTCGTTCATAAAACAAAAATGACAAATGGTCAAATTCAAACATATCGGTTCAAACATATCAGGTCCATGGTACAGAGCTTTATATGCAGGGGTGGGCAATATACTTGTAGACATGATAAACCGGTAGAAATTTGTCAACCGGTAGACATTTTGGACTGCCGCCTCTATCGCGGTTAAGCTCACGTGACATTGCCGTACTGTGCCGTCATGAAAGTTCAATTGCGCGCATTTTTAAGCATTGCAATTTATAAGCAAGTGATTTTAAAGGGTTAGTTACATTCGCAAGTGACTTTGGCGCTCCAAACCACTGATTTGTCATGATGCAAAGACGATGTGTGTTTGGATGTAAGAGCAAAACTACTTTTGCTTTCAGAGGTTAAGATTTATTTATACAGCGGTTCATCATTTTACAAAAGACAGCCTCCTGAACCTGGAAGAGTACAATGCAGACTATATACAAATACTATTTACCACTCTATCTGATAAGGTAAAACCTAGGGATATGAATCGTCACTGGTCTCACGATTCAATTCGATTACGATTATCATGTCAACGATTCGATTTGATATCACAATACATCACGATGCGTTGCAATATTACTGCACCTGGCTACATTTTCGTCAATGTATTCAAGCAGTCAGATAAATGAACTCCCTTTTTATTTTATCTACTCCAAGAAGGTACAATACCTGAATGTAGTCAAACAAAACTTGAGTCTGAAAAAAATAAGATGGCAGGAGCATTTAGAACTAATAAACACTAGTAAATACTAAAAGCGCATGAAACTGTCGTGTCAATAACGCTTACACACACGCTGTAAATGTTAAAATAGTGGGTGTATTTTTTATTACTTGATTTTGTGTTTCGCCTCCCTCCTCCACTTTACACAAGCAAGAAAGCGTGTATGTGGCGAATAACGCAGTAGGCCATAACGACTATAACTGATCAATGCAGAATCGTCCATGTCCCCATCACGATGCATCACAGAAATGATTTATTTCAACACCCCTATTAAAACCGATGACATTATTATTAACTGTGTGTTTACAAAGGCTTTTTATGGTAAGAGGCGTTGCATTTCCAACACAAGCTTGAGGTGTTTAGCTAAAATCACAATGCACATGGCCAGCTGGCAAATCAGAGCACTCTGAGCTTTTAAGAAGGAGGGGCTTTGTAGAAATCAGACAGACTGGGAAGAGCTACAATAATGTACAGTATGAGAAAAATAATGTGTTATTTGAAGATTAAAGCATGTTAGCTCTTCTATTAACCCAATAATCAAACTAATGAACTTTTAAAATAGCATCATATGACCCATTTTAAAGTAGCAATGCTACCATTGCCTCCACTGTCCTTGATGTGTCCTGATCCTTGATAACAAATCTCAAACAGGCCTTGACAACACTAAGAATCCTTGATATACTACATAGGGTTTGGCACATTTGGAACTTTTTTTTTTTTTTTTTGTAAATTGTAAACTTTCCCAGTATGACTTGTTACAACACATAAGATTGGTTGTACTTGAACAATCATTCATATCTTTACAAAAACCCATCCAACTTATTACTACTTCGCCTTTAAACTAAGAGAGGAGCAGATGAGATAAATGAAGTAACAATGAGGAGAAAAAAAAAAAAGTTTAAGACAATTTACTTTGTTCCTCTTACGGGACACAATTTGATTGCCCTTGTTTATACTGCCAACGCTAGCAGATAAATGATTGATGAGGTAAGGTTTCCAACTCAAACAGAACATGGTCAAAGACATACCAAGTCAATGGCCATTCATGCCAAACCATCATGGAAAAACCACCAACACGACAACAACCTGTATCTAATAAACTGGCTCCAGAAATTGTTTGTCACTTAACACAACAGGATTGATGTCATATCCAAATGATACGTCAGACGGACTATATTTTAGTCCTTTTTTCTTTTTAGAAATTATTTACAAATACAACTTAATTTAATTGTTTGCTATTTACATAAATATTGATTTTCATTTGCATTTTTAACCAAAAGTGTGGAGCTCAATTTCTGGGATTGCTGGAACACGCCCCCTTTTTAAACTCCTGTCTATCTATATTCCCGCTTCTAAAAGCAACAAAACAGCTGACGCTGGAAGACAGTGACCTTGACTGAGCGCGAAAGTGATCTCTAGTATTTTGCTCTGCCTTATTTCACTTTGACTGCCAGCGTACTTCACCATCTATAGAAGTCAAACAGAGTTGGCCATCCTCCCATCAGCTAATTTTAGGCAGTAGTCTCCTGAGTGCAGCCCCCACAGTGAGTTTGAGAGAACTCTTCCTACAGCAGCAGAAACCGGGGTGAGATTAAATCACTTTCACGTGACTTGGGTAGGTTTGGGTTTAGAGGGTGGAGAAAATGTATTAAACAAGTGTTTTTGCAATTCTGGTCTATATTCATAATCATATTTCAAAACCAAGTGGTTCTCATTCTTGCAAATCAAGCAAATTTGCAAACAAAATGTATATATACATACATATAATGCATTCCCAAGTATACATGAACTGCACAAAGATCGGTTTAATTAACCCTCTGGAGTCTGAGGCTGATTTGGGTTGGAGAAGTTTTGACATGCCCTGACATTTGTGCTTTTTTCAGTTGTTCATAAACATATTAATGAAAAAAGTGTCATTACACTGTATTCAACACAAACTAGGCTACAATAATATGTGAGGAACATGTATGTACATGTTTGTGTTTTTGAAGGAACAACATTTATGCGTGGTTATTGAAAAAACAAAAAACTTAAGTCACTGAAATAAGGCCAAAAAAACTATAGTAAATCTGTGTTTACAAGACTTCTGGGTATTGGAGGTTGTGGACTAGAGTTTTTGCTTCAAAATTATGTAAACATTATGCTGATTCATATCGCAGATGAATCGCCATCGATATTGAATGTGATATTGCGTGGCTTGTCAGTGAACTACGGCTCTGTCTATTAAATACCGCTCCATTTGAAGGCAGGTGATGGCGATTTAGCGGTAATCAGGGAGCCGGCTTTACTGACGAAATGCGCGTGACAAAAGCATTCGATATATCGTCCAGCCATATGACAGACCATTTAGGCCAAAGTAGGTGTGAGCGATACGACCAAAATCTTATTTCACCATTTTATTTCATTATTTTATCTTTGTTATTATTAATAAGAACAAAGATGCAAAAATTATAGGACAAATACAATAAGATACAAAAGAAATAAATGGTACTTTAATACTTTCAGCTACAGTAGGTGTATTTACTGTAACAGTATCTTTCAAGTAATAAACTGAATAAACAAATGTAATAAAACACTACATTGACTTCAATATAGGAATGAAATAAACTCTGATTCTCAAAAGCTACTTAGGTAAAGAAAAACACTAGGTGCTCTTGACTGAATAACTTATTTTGTTGTTTGATTAACATTAATGAAACAGACAGCAGAAGGTATATTAGGCTGCTGTCACTTTAAGACCTAACGAAGGGATCTAATTTACTACTGACACGCATTTGAACTTAATTTAATATATAAATGACTGTTTATGTAAACCTTGTGTGTATTTGACAATTTAAGTGCAATAAGACTTGCGCTTTGTGACAGGCTTTGTGCGGGTGTACCTGAAAGTTTAACCAGCAAGGCTTTAAAACGCATGCAAATAATAAAATTTGGTGACAGTGAAGAACTGCAATGTCACGTGAGCTTAACCCTACCACTGTGTTGCTAAACATGATGTGAATGTACGTCACGTTGTACAGTAGTTTGGGATGGTGGCGCCAGAACTGCAACAGAGAACGTGCACATACTATGATGATTGTGAAGACATTTTAATTTTTTAGAATTTAAAATCATATACACACCCCTACTTTCAGCATCATTGAACACATTTTACAATGTCACAGATTTCCCCCCCACAAACCAAATCAATAAGCATAAACATTCTGTGTTGGCCTATCTATCAGTGGTTTTAGATTTAGGGTTCTCACACTTTTTGTACAATTAATCTCCATGGAAAAGTCAGAATGTCAAAGACCAACGAACTGCATGAAAAAACACCTACAAAAGTACACATGAAATATCACACAAACGTGTGAGAGTTTAATCAAATATCTGAGATGGACATGATTTCCAGAAACATGGGCATGTTTACACTTAGAGACATGGCTGAAATTAAGATTCCAAAGACGACAACCATACCAAGATAACAGAATGTGATGCAATCATACAGTTTTGCTTCATACTAGCACCTGCAAATGCTATAGCAGTTTGCGTCAATTTCCATTAGTCATGTTACTATTTAACCCAAAGTTAACAGTTATGAGCACAGAAGTACCTAAAAAGGAGGCAAAAGTGTAGGATTCACAAACTTGGGAGTCACAGCCAGCTGTAAAAGTGGGGGTGAAGTGAACTGCCTAAGACAGATTGTGACTTAAGATGTAATCCGGCGGGCAACAGCAGGGGCTTGAGTGGATTAGTTACCCACACCTATGTCATTACACTGCTCCTCATGCAGGACACAGGCCGAACCGATTTTCTCAATCATTAGCTTCAATGTACTGATTAAAATGAGACTGGCTCTTCAGTCACAAATTGTTTGTATGGGCCTGTTTACACCTTATTTACTAATCAGATAGCTATCCGATTTATCAAAATGATTCCATTTACACTTGGTGACATAAATGTGTCTCCGCAAAACAGTTCTTCAATTCCTGTGCTATATGCAGAATTAGTGGAGTTCACGTCACTGAAAGCAACAAGTATAAGCTGCATTTTATTGATCATCAGCTAATTTCAAAATCAAGACCGCAATAGGAGAGAGAGCAGCACTGGTACGATCATTTAGTCTCATTTATTTTTAATGAAGATGATTGTGTTAAGCATCTGCGACTTACTTTCAGTTTCATTTGCGGCAGTTTGCACATCTTCATGATAATAAATGCAAACTACTTGCAGAATGTACTCATAGTAGAAGTAATACTTTATATGAACTCTATATGAACATTCCAGCATTTGGAATGTATGAACATTCCAGCATTCCAGCATACATAAAATGTAGGATAGCCAAAGGAATGAGGTGAAGAAACAAACAGATCTAATGGAGGATGATAAATCCAAATTGATGGTGGTTTGTGACAGGACCTCAACAGGAGTTTACCCATATTTATATCAGATTTGTTACCCAACACACATGTTTTCACATTGAAAACTGCCCTTTTTTTTTTTTTTTTTAAGTTAGTTAGACAAAGTTATTTCTTAGTCTATGTTTTTAGTTTTGTAAGTCCATCACTATGACATTCAAGGCATTTCCTTTGATGCATTCAGGAAACAAGATGGAGCAACTTGATCTTGCAATAAAAATAAACAAATTTAGCCACCATTTCAACATCCAAACTGAGGTTGAAAACATTTACAAAAGGTTCCCTTCAAATCAAAAGATATTATTTGATTATATACGCAACAGGGCTCTAAACTCATCTATAACCAGTTGTTTTTACCCTATTATACAAAGTACTTTCAAAACATCACTTCCTTTCCCATGGCGAAGTGAGAATAATGGTTTAGCCCCTGCCTGTTGCATTGTGGGGTCAAATAGTTCTACAGGGTCAGCGCAGCTTTAGAACACAAGGGAAATTGTTTTACATCAGTGGCGTTTCCTGACTGGTAATTCCACAAGGACTTTAGTTGTATAACATAAACAGAGAGCTAGAGATTTTTAAATGTTTTCAATGATCTATTGGTGAGAAGGAATTATGTGCTTCAGAATATTTTTTTTTTCTCCAGAAATTACAGATTAATGCCCCAAAACTCTGCCAAACTCAAGTGAACACAGTCCAACTTCAACATTCAGTATAGTGACAAAAATATTACTAAGAGCAATTAGTTGTCCACTGTGAGATAACCATTATAATGCTTTGTAACATCAAACTGATTTCAGCTCAGCACTAATTCAGTCTTTTGTTTGTACATACCTGTAGTACCGTGACTGGAGGTACGTTGAGCAGACTGCTTTGGAGACATGACTGGCTGAGCCAAAGTCTATGACTTTCACTCTGTAGGGCTGCCGTACAGGGTCCACCAGCATGATGTTCTCAGGTTTCAGGTCCGCGTGAATCAGTCCCATGGCCTTCAATTTTTTTAGTGCCATGGCCACCTGCTGAAGAATGGGACGGATCACCTTCAGAGGTAGCGGGCTGAATTTGTTTTGCTTGAGGAAGTCGTACAGGTTCTGCTCCAGCATCTCAAACACAAGGCAGGTGTGGCTGCGGTGCTGGAAACACTCGAAGGCTCGCACAAGATTATGCTCATCTGCATTCTCGCTGCTGAGGCGGGCCAGAATGCCCACCTCAATCTGGCCCTGTCGTGCATATGATGGATGATTCTTCAGGATCTTCACTGCCACAATCTCATTGGTGCCTCGTTTCCAGCATTTCACAACCTGGCCGAAAGTACCACGGCCGAGGAAGTCTAATACCTCATAGGTGTTTTTCAACGAGCAAAGCAACTCATGCTGCACCAACTGGTAGTCTCCATCCCCATTTCTGGAATTTCCACTTTGCTTTGCAGGCCCTCCACCGGCCGCCGCTGGCACTGCAACCGGTGGGTTTCCCACATTTGATTGCAACATTGCAGGTAACATTGACAGGTCCTCTACAATCTGCATTGCGCTCCCCAAGTTCTCAAGCTCCCCACTCTTACGTTTCAGCCCGCATCTGTGGGAGCTGTCTTGCAAGTTAAAACCTCCACAGTCTTCCCGTTCACCCTCGTCCTCTCCTCCACCACCTTCACCGTCACCTCCACCCTGTCCTCCACCTCCTTCTTGACTGCTGCTTCCCTCTCCCCTACCCCTTCCAACTGCCCCTGTAGCTCCACTGCTGCAACCCCTTCCTTTGTCCTGGTGCTCTGGCCCTTTGTCCTGAGAGGAGATACCCCCTTTTTGCTGCTGTGCCGCTGTGGTGGTATGCTGACGTCGCACACCACGTACAGTAGCCGTCTGCAATGGAAAATCCTGCCCGCGGTGCCTGCCAATCACAGAATCTCGCGTCTTGAACGAAGCGGTGAGTTTTGTCGGGTAAGCAATGCCAAGGGTTCTACCATTCAAGTAAGTCTGTGGGTAGGCCCTCTCATGGTATACACAGTTCCTGGGCTCGACTTTGAGTTTCTTCACACTACAAAAGGCACTTGTCTGAGTTTGAAAAACATGTGGTGGGTAGACCAAGACTTGTGAGGCCATACCTGTGAACACAAGAAAAAAAGATACAGATCATGCTCCACTTTTGGTAAATGTTGGTAAATGGGGGGGGGGGGGGGTGTGTAAAATATTTTATCATATTTTACCCTTAGTAAATATGATCAAATATGAATCTTTGTTTATCCTTTCTGTATCCGTGGTTTATTCTTTTTTAATCTTTAATTCATAAAATGATCAAAAATCTAACCTTTCGTTTTATGAGTAAAATCTCTCTGAAGTATATTCCCATTCATATTTACATTTTTTTAGCACACCAGGGTGATCATGAACATGAAATTGCTCATGACTTCCTGTTCCACAGAAGTATAAACATGAGGAAAAATAAAGACCAAATTCCCATAATCATTCATCACAATGAGTAACCCCCATTAAGATGTTACAAATCTGCCTGAAAGAGTTTTCAGACAAGACTGGGACTTCAAACAGGACCAGCTTCTATGTTCAGATGAAAGAGAAAGAAAAAGAAAAAGAAAAGGTGGGTTTGGTAGCAAAATCACCAGATGGGTTTGGTGCACAAAGGGATAAAAAGTAACCAATGCCCACAGTTAAATATAACACTGGATCTTTAAGGCCAGGTTCACACCGCAAGTGGCAGCAGAGCAGAAGCAGCGCATGAGCGTGAACTGCAGCTGCAGAGACGCGTGAGTATTCACACTGGAAGCGTTTGTACAGCGTCACACCAGCGGCTCGAAGCTACATATAAAGTGAGCATTTCTTTACAAAGACAGCTATAAATTTGTTTTTATAATTGGTAATTGTTAAACTTGATAGTCTTGAAAGTTTGCCAACATGCAAGGTGTACAACACTCACATATATAGACATAAAATAAATAAAAATAAATAAATAAAAGCCTTGTGTCATCCATTGCTGCACACAAATGAGGTAAGCTTTGTGTTTTACATCATCTGACGCATGAACATGTTTACAAGACTGCAAACTCGGGTTTGATTTGGGTATGCAAGAGCCTATATTGCGGTCTGTGTAATAACTAAAATAATGTTTATATATCATATTTTCTGGCTAGTTTAGTTTAGTTTTCTATAATATACCATACTTTAGCCCAAACTGAATAATTAAAAACAAGTTTAAATGAGAAAGTCTTCTATAAATATTTTTTAATATTGATTTTCTTTCATGACATACTTCAATTTTTGTTAAAACACACTAGATATGCTTATTCTGTGAATTTTGAGCACTTTTTTTTTACCATTATTTTAAATTGTAATAATATTTCACAGTATTGCTGTTTTTTTCTGTATGTTTGATATACACCATGATGAGCTTGAGACATCATTACAGGGCTTTTTTTTTTTTTTTTTCTTCACAGCCTACCTGACTGAAAGGCCTCATTATTATGCAGCTCATTAGAGGTTCTTTATGTGATTCGTTTGTCTTCTCAGGTGTAAATCACCCATTATTCATGATGATTCACGCCTCCACGCATACCGTGTTTCTTGACAAAAAGTGTCTTACAAAAACTAAATCAATATATTGTTATAAATGAACAAGTAGGCAGGATAATTTTTACATAATTTTGAATCAAAAACTCTAGTCTACAATCTCCAATACCCAGAAGTCTTGTGAACACACATATTATATATATATATATATATATAAATTTTTTTTTTTTTTTGGCCTTATTTCAGTGACTGAAGTTTTTTGTTTTTTCAATAGCCACGCATAAACGTTATTCCTTCAAAAATACAATGTTGCTCACATATTATGGTAGCCTAGTTTGTGCTGAATACAGTGTAATGACACTTTTTCAATGAACAACTGAAAAAAGCGCAAATGTCAGGGCATGTCAAAACTTCTCCAGGCCCCAAATCAGCCTCAGACTCCAGAGGGTTAATGTTGTGGGCCTATTTTTCTGCTGGAGGTCCTGGACATCCTGTTCAGATACACAAAATGAAGCTTCTGCCATGGTCATCCCAGTCCCCTGACCTGAACTCTAAAGAAAATGAGTGAACTGAAGAGAAGCACCACCAACATGGAGCTGGGAATCTGAAGGATCTGTAGACATTCCGTGTGAAGGAATGGTCTCTGATCTTTTGTCAGGTGTTCTCCAAACTCATCAGGCATTATAGGTGAAGACTCAGAGATGTTATCTTGGCAAGAGGTGGTTGCAAAAAGTATTGAATAAAAGGGTGCCAATAACTGTGGCCAATGTGTTTTGGAGAGAAACATTTATTTCATAATGTGATTTCCCCCACTTTCAATTATTTTCCTTCAATGAAAGTTTAGATTTTTGCTAATTTTATGGATTAAAGATCAAAAGGATAAACAATGTAATTTATTTTTAGTCATCTTTGATCAAATTACCAAGGATGCCAATAATTCTGAGCCCAACTGTATTTTAAAATTCATGAAAATTTACATCCCTGATTTCTATTCAATTATCATTAATAAAATGACTAATGTCTGTAGAGGTGTTTTCCTGAATTTGTTGTATGACATCACCGGTGTCCATGAACTGAGTGTAAACAACTTGTGGCAGGTCATTGATCCTACTGAGTGCAGTGGCTTGCATCACCAAGCTGACATCATACTTGACCTTTGACCCTGTGCTACAGCAGCAAACAGCAGGCTGCCTTGAGCAGCCAATGATAGGCCAAGAAAACAACATATTGCAGCAGAAGGTTGAGTTCCTCCCTCCAACACCCACCAACCCTCCTTCCATCAATGCTGTATAGGGAAACAACTAACCGTTCACAGGTTCAAATGACCTTTTCATATCAGTTTCCATGAATTGAGGTCTCTAGGCAACGGCTGTTTCAAAATGAGCATTACTGTTTGTGTGTGTGTGTGTGTGTGGGGGGGGAGGTCATCTGTGCTTGCATGTCTTCTCTATTCTCATTAAATGTCAAATTTAGGAAGCACCGTTTATATACATGTTACAGTAATGATTTCTTCAGCAAACAAACACCAATAATAAGTTAACCACATTGACTTGCAATGTCAATGCAAAAAAGCATTAAGTAAAGCGAACTGCTGTCTTTGAGTCACAAGTTGTAGCACTACTCTAACTCAATTATTTACACTGTATTTTTCTCTGAGGTGAAACCTACCTTTGATTTATGCACCAGAAATAAAATGTTAAGGAAAGGGAACAAGATATGGTTGTACTTTTTGCAGCAGGCCAACACATGATCACAATTTTGAAAAGACTGCCAATTTCACATTCATCTGTCTGACATCCTGTGCAAACGTTGTTGCTTGTCCAATTCAAGTTAAGAGCTGAAGCACTCTTAAAAATCTCAAGAGCAAATTTTTCAGAGTGCAAACAGCTAACAGGAGCGTAGCACAGTTAGAAAGGGTATAATGTGAGAAATCACAACATATAAGAGAAGACAGGCCATTCAAAGCAGAGACATTTAAAAAAAAGTTTAGTTTCAATTCTACTATAATTTCTGACTATTTGTTATTTGAAGATCGTCATGTGGTTGACTCACTTTCACATTTACTCTACAAAAGTTCAAGGAATTTATGCTGGCTAACTTTATGCAACTGTACTTGTAACTACAAAATTATGAAATGATCAGAAAGCTGGTTTAGATTTATCAAACAGACAAAGCTATTTAAGGATATTTTGGATATTTTTGAAGTGTCATAATATTGCAGGATCTGTTACCCCTAGTGAACATATCTGCTACAGGATGTGAATAAGCAAGTTACATACATACATACAAACAAACAAACAGAACAGACCCAAATCCAAACATGTCTACACAGGAACAGTCTCTTATCTCAACTGATGGGCCTCAGATAACTTCTCTCTGTTGTCCTTATATAACATGAAAAGTTATATGTAGCTTAGTGTTCCTCATTTAAGAAAATAACCTGTTTTAGTCATCTATATCAAAATAAATTAACTTAAGTTTAACCCTCTTTTAACCCTGCAACCTAAAGTAATATGTAACCTACCTCATGAAACATGTCTGCATTAACATGAAAAATAAAAGAAAAAAAACATCATCTGTCACAGGCCAAAAGTTAACTAGTGAATAAAAAGCAACACACCTCCAAGGAGCTGTGGAAGTGGAAAAGTAAATATCACAAGCAAACCAACTACTAAAAAAATAGCTGCAGGTCTCCAGTGTTTCTAGTGTAAAGCTTTAAAACTGTAGTTTACCAAAACTCTATTTAAAGTAGTTGAATTACAGTCAGGCACTTAATTTAACTAGCTTATGTCCATTCACTTTGTCAATACAAAAGGCTGTCAGTGTGAAAAGTGTGAATTTCCCCAAACCAGTTAAGTGCAAATCTGGCCCCCACAGTTGATTTTAAAGATTTCACTGGTCATGTAGGCTAACTGCCTACGCAACTTTCTTGACAGGCAACTGCGTTGTTGAGTTGACCAATGAAATCAGTTTGTGCTTAACTGGATTGGGGAATTAAAAAATAATAATTATAAAGTATGTGATGTGGTGGCGACAGCAGTCAAGTGCATATTCAGTGCTTTAGTAAGGACATGCATCTCAATTGCTGATGGCTTTTCAGCATTTGGGGAAAAATGTTTTGTCCTCGAGAAAAAAAAAAAAAAAAAAATGCAACAGAACAACAGAAAAGGGAAAAGGGAAGAGGAAGTTATGTTCAACAAGTCCCGTTTTTAAGGAAATCCAAAAATGCACAGTCACAAAATTCCACAATCCATCCAAGTAAACAAGTGAGGCAGCCAATGGTATGCAACAGGGCAGGGTGACACACACAGTGCTTTACTTTTTTTAATTTTACATCTATTTAAAAAGCATTCAGGTAAGAAATAATATAGAAACTGATTAATCAAATGTAAAAATAATTGCTGCATAGTGTGTTAAATTACAAATAAATTATTATTAAAGCTACTAAAGTTATTTGGTAAAGGGCAGTGAGTGATTCCCTATTTTCTTTTGTTGATTAACATTAATGGCAGACAGCAGCAGGTGTATTATATTAAGACCTGATATACTGATTTAATATAGTCTAATGCTACACATCAGATTACTCGCCAAGACAGATATTTTAAAACAATTATGTGTGTATCTGACCATTCAAGTGCAATACACTGCTAAAGAGAACTGAATTCAGGATTGAATGACTGAGAGAGAGACATTACGCCCAAAACACACCCATTACTCATTAAGAGAATAGGAACAACCCTTTTAGACCATGTGCAGGGCGCAACAACCATTGTTCCTCTTGTTAAACCAGCAAAAGTGGATTGGGACACTCCCCAAGTGCACATGACCATGCACTTAGATCATTAAAACGGGGCCCAATACCTTTTTCATGGCTTTATTGCACTTGCAACTCCCTGACATTTTTCTTTCTCAAGTTGTCTCCTCACCAAATCGATAAAGTGTCAACACAACTCGCTGTGCGGTCTCTGCTCCGTATCTTCATCTGGACGGCGCGAAGAACGAGACGGCATCGTAGGTAAACCGGCATTGCGATGTTCATCACGGCGCCAAAAAATATCCAGTACGTCCATAAAAATGTATTTTGAATTTGATGTGAGTAGATTAAAACAATGGCCAGTAACATGCATACTTTATGCCTAATCTGAGTGTGGTATAACCATACTTATTAGTAAATAATGAAAATTACATGTAAACTGGAGTGTCACGTAAACATCTTACTGCGATTAAGACCTTACTCTGATTATGAGAAATAATCACATTATTGGTGCATATGTAAACAGTCAATGAACAAGAAACATGGAGCATGATAAATCTTGAACCTCCAGGGAAATCACCCATTAAAAAAAATACAAAATAAAAATACTCTGAATAGAGGAAACAACAGTCACAGAGCTCATAATAAAACAAGAACCAACACTGCCTTGGCTTTTCGGAGATGGCGAGAAGTGAGGGATATGAAATGTTGAAGGATGAGAATGAGAAGATCCTTTCCATCTAAACTGGTTTAGATAGATAGATAGATAGATAGATAGATTAGATATAGATTAGATAGATAGATTAGATAGATAGATTAGATAGATAGATTAGATAGATAGATTAGATAGATAGATTAGATAGATTAGATAGATAGATTAGATAGATAGATTAGATAGATAGATTAGATAGATAGATTAGATAGATAGATTAGATAGATAGATTAGATAGATAGATTAGATAGATAGATTAGATAGATAGAGATGAAAATTACCCAATTAACGTTACCCATTTTGTTCCAAATTAACCCGTAAAGGCAGGAACACATCGACGAACTAGTGGCGACGAAAGCAGACTGTAGGGTTGACTCTCGTCGGCAGCATCTGGGTCTAAAGTTGCCCTTACACACCAAACCAACTCTTGACAACCGATAGCCAAGTAGCACGTCCGTTCTGAGCCTGCATAAGATGAAATGCCTTTCCGTACCAGCAGGCGGTAGTAGGTGAACAGCCAATCAGAATGATCAGATGGCCCGACGGACCGACGAGCTCCGATGCTGATTCAACATGTCGAATCAGCCGGAAAAAAGCAAACGAGGACCAACTTTAACCAACGGTAGGGCTGGGCGATATATCGCATGCAATTCTCACGCGCATTTCATCAGTAAAGCCGGTTCCCTGATTGCCGTTAAATCGTCATCACCTGCTTTCAAATGGAGCGCCATTTAATAGACAGAGCCGTAGTTCACTGACAAGCTACGCAATATTGCGTTCATTATCGCAGATGAATCGCCTTCGATTATGAACGCGATATTGCTGTTATATAATTATGCACATTGATACGATGTTATCATTTATCAAAAACAACCCTTTTAACAATATACAAAGCAATAATTAGTACCTGAGATTATCAGTGAAATTGGACACATGGTTTGTAAGTTATTGAATATAAATCATTCTAAAAATAGAATCCCCTGTCGCACATCACTTATCACTGCCATGGCTGTTTAGGACAAAAACTCTGATTAGCATGGGAAAAACATCTCTCATCTTGTCACAGTGCACCTAGGACAATGTTTAACCAATCACTAGTTCTTCATTTGACAATAATTTACAGTTCCAACCTGTACAGTACTTTAAGAGACCTGTTTCAAACACTTGCAAAACAATAAACAACTAAATGGTTACAATTTAACTTGACACGTGATTAACTCCATCAAAGCATGAGGATTTTTTATTTTTTTTTATGAGTTCGGAGAATAGTGAAGAACCACGACTGTGGAGGCCTTGCTTTAAAATGAATACTTGATATAAATGTTAAAGAACGTTTTTGTACTCAACATCATGATTTCAGATTTGCATGTGTAAAAAATGTATATCTCAAGAAATGTAACTTGACAATTTCAATGGATTTCAATGTTAAAAGAACATTCTGTCATCATTTTCCTATACTCATGGGCCCGGTTTCAAAAACAGGGCTTAGCCTTAGTTCAATTAGGATATTTAAGTATCTTTTATAAATGTACTTAGAAAAAAACATTACTGGTGTGCATCTTGGGACAAAACAATGACAATGACATATTTTAATATGTCAGTACAAGTTGCTTTCAGTTAAAACAGCTCAAACATGCATTTTAGTCTAGGACTAGCTTAAGCCTTGTCTGTGAAACCGGGGAATGATGTTCCAAACCTGTATGACTTTCTTTCTTCTGTGGAATATAAAATATATTTTGAGAAATGTCCCAGACAGCGTTTTTTTTTTTTTTTAGTCCTTTTCCAAGTGAACTTCCCTTTTAAGTTATCTTTCTTAAATCACCTTTTTTGCATTCACCATTTCATTTTAAAGGTGCCGAAGAACATGTTTTTAAAAGATGTAATATAAGTCTAAGGTGTCCCCTGAATGTGTCTGTAAAGTTTCAGCTCAAAATACCTAATAGTTTTTTTTTTGTTTTTTTTTGTTTTTTTTTAACTGCCTATTTTGCTTGCCTTAACAACATACAAGAAAAGTTCACACAGCTAATATAACCCTCAAAATGGATCTTTACAAAGTGTTCGTCATGCAACATGTATAATCGCGCAAGTATAGTATTTATTTGGATGTTTACATTTGATTCTGAATGAATTTGATTGTCCTCTCTGGCTAAAGCTAACATTACACACTGTTAGATTTATAAAGAATGAAGATGTGTTTGTGAATTATACAGACTGCAAGTGTTTAAAAAAATGAAAAAAAAAAATGACAGTCTTGTCTCTGTGAATACAGTAAGAAACGATGGTAACTTTAACCACATTTAACAGTACATTAGCAACATGCTAACGAAACATTTAGAAAGACAATTTACAAATATCACTAAAAATATAATGTTATCATGGATCATGTCAGTTATTATTGCTCCATCTGCCATTTTTCAATGTTGTTCTTGCTTGCTTACCTAGTCTGATGATTCGGCTGTGCACATCCAGACGTTAATACTGGCTGCCCTTGTCTAATGCCTCGATCATGGGCTGGCATATGCAAATGTTGGGGGCGTACATATTAATGATCCCGACTGTTACGTAACAGTCAGTGTTATGTTGAGATTCGCCTGTTCTTTGGAGGTCTTTTAAACAAATTAGATTTATATAAGAAGGAGGAAACAATGGAGTTTGAGACTCACTGTATGTCATTTTCATGTACTGAACTCTTGTTATTCAACTATGCTGAGGAAAATTCAATTTTTGAATCTAGGGCACCTTTAAATGGTCCTGCAGTGGGAAAAATAATTTTTAAAATGTGTAAATATTTGTTTTATTGCCCGTCAGGAAAATAATGTACATCTATTGGTTAGAAAAAAAATAACATGTCTCTCCTCAACAAGCTTCATGATTCTCTCTCTCTATCTCTCTCTATCATCACTGATGTCCATTGCAAAACTTGTTTACCTATAAGTTTAATATTTGGGTTCAGGGCTTTCTTCAAATTCCTAAGCCCAAGAATTAGCAACGGTAACAGTGACACTTAATAAAGCAACTCAAGAAACTGTCTGAAAGTTTTCAGAGCTATGACTTCAAGGGATTCATTATGAATATGAAAAATGTTTGCTTCTTTTTTTTTTCTATACCATTAAAGTCAGGGGTCCAATCATGTTGCACCCCACTGAAATCAGTGTATGGGCAAAAAAAACAAAAACAAAAAAACAAACAACAACAACAACAACAACAAAAAACATTCTTCAAAATACCTTAGTGTGTGTGTGTGTGTGTGTGTGTGTGTGTGTGTGTGTGTGTGTGTGTGTGTGTGTGTGTGTGTGTGTGTGTGTGTGTGTGTGTGTGTGTGTGTGTGTGTGTGTGTGTGTGTGTGTTCCACAGAAAAAAGAAAAAAAAAAGTAATGCAGGTTTGGATCAACATGAGGGTGTGTACATGATGAAAGAATTGTAACCATTTTGTGAACTATTCCTTTAATATCTTACAAGACTTGCATTACTTTACAGTGGGGAGGGGCTGAATCTCAAGGGTCAAAAAGTAAGGTAATCAGTGATCTGAACTGAATGCACGTACAAGAATGCAAGGCCATAAAGCAAGATAAATATAAAAAACAAGTTTAGATTTTGCATCTTTCACAGACAAACAACAAAGGAGGACATTTCTGAGCCATCCCTTAAAATGTAAATTCCATGGAGTCATAGCATGTACTGTAGTCAGGTCTATTTTGGTCGCAAGCCTCACCACAGTGAGTAACACAGGCCGGAGTGGGCTGTTGGTGTGGACATGTCTCTGCACTCAGCAGAACTCAAATGGCAGCCAGGCTATCGTGTGACTCCTCTATTGAACTTCCCCCGCCAGTAAAAGAACTCATTCTTCAGAAAAAGCAAAGCCTTGCTGATGTAAACTGGCTTACCCACCATACAACAAGGAACATGCAACACTTCCTACGGGGTTGCCTTAAAACAAAAACTAGCTGATTACAAAAACTCACAGACATAGTTCACCCCTAAAACAACATTTATTCATCGTCACAGGTTCATTGAAAAGATCTTACTTATAATCCTGATGTTGTGACTTTTCTAATGGACCCATCTGACTTACATAGTAGAGAAAAAATAACAATGGATATCAATAGGACCCATCAACTGTTTGGTTACCTATATTCTTCAAAATATCTTCTTTTGTGTTCGGCAGAAGAATGAAATCCATACAGATTTGGAATAGGGCTACACAACTAATAATCACGATTAATCGTTTGCAAAATAAAAGTCTGTCTATGTAATATATATATTTGTTCTGTGTATAATAATTATGTATATACAAATGCACACGTATGTATACATTTAAGAAATATATGCATGTATATATATATATATATATATATATATATATATATATATATATATATATATATATATATATATATATATATATATATTTTTTTTTTTTTTTATTATTATTATATTTAAATATAAAATATATAAATATAACATTTTTCTTATACATATATAAACATGTATGTGTGTGTATTTATATATATATATATACATAATTATTATACACAGAACAAACACATAAACACAGACTTTTATTTTGGAAACGATTAATCTCGATTAATCGTTTTTCAGCCCTAGTTTGGAACAACTTGAGGGTGAGTAAATGACATTATTTTCATTTTGGGGTGAACGATCTATTTAACGTCCCCAGTTCTTACTTTCAAATAGGCCTATAAAACATTTGTGTTAGAGGAGTGTCATTTTTCTATTAGGGTGAACTATTGCTTTAATTTCTACAGCCAAAATAATCAACATCATAACGTTTCATTTTATTTTGACAAAACAGCCCTCAGATCTTAAAAGTATCTGGCAAAGCACTGTGGGTAATGTTAACACCCCACATGAGTTTTTCTCATGCATAGTAAATGAGTCTATTTTTATTTAACATTTGACCTATTCCACTGCAGATGCATGCTGCCTCAAAACAACCTTAATTAGCACTTTTAAAAAAGTATCCTAATGCCTTCTGTTGTTGGCTTTATCTCAGGAACTCAATTATCTTCTTTCCTCATTTAGTTTTATTTATTCGATTAAAATATTTCCAATATTGTGTACAATTTATATATTAAGTAAATCAACACTGACTATTTGACTTTCTCTAAACTTGGTGCAGACTTGTTTGGATAGTTTTGGTCAACGTGTGTTGTTAAAGACTAGAGGTTTCTTTAAAACCGCTGCTGGAACAGTTCAGCTCTCAACTGGAACTTTCATAACATAGCAAATGTTTACTTAAAGATATAATTGTTTAACATCTGTAAATGCACAATTTAAACAGTTTCAAAATGAAAAGCAAGGGATTTATACATCCACATTTAACTCTCGATCATAACTTCTCTCAAACGTACACAAATCCATGTCTCTTCCTAAAAGTTCATCGAACTTATTAACTTAATTAGAGGTTTTACTTATTCAATGACGTAAAGGACCAGATCATTCTATTTACCATCAATAATTAAAGCAAGAGATAACAGAGTTTGGATTAACTTCCTATTTTACTGGTTACATACAAGAGTTAGAGCGAACCTCGAATGACTCTGTGTTAAATCGTAATGAGCTGTCTACCTAGATACCCATAATTCAAACCGAATTAAAAAACGTTCGTATTATAATTGAGAATTCGCAAAGCGCCTATGATGCCCAAAATGCTGTCTATGTAGGCAACTCACTAGGATTTGACACGCAACGATGAGATCATCCGTTTTTGTTTGTGTTCCATAAACAACCCGAGTTAGTTTACTATCAACAGTAAGAAAAGAAAAAAACACTCCGATTAAAAAGACTCACCTTTCACACGAAGTAACAGTAGATATAATCCAGGTCTTCTCCGATCATTTTACACACTTCAACTGAACTCACAACATGTAGATGTGTGTGTCTCATACTGCTGCCATCTTGTCCACAGCACCATCACCCACATTTTACACCTCAACAATCTCAAAAATACACGCGATCCACGACACTGAACCGAGTCCGGGGCATTGCAGTGATGCTCGAGCTCTGGTTTTGGTGGTATGGGCGGTGGAGCCCATGTTGTGTGCGGGGAAGAGCAGCACTGACAGACGATATCATGTCCCTCCACACTCACTCACTCTCAGCTGCGCGAGGAATGTTTGCTGCTTATGACACTGCGTCAGGCCGAACTAATCGAGTGGGGAAAGAAATAAAACACTCGATGCAGACATGACGGCAACTGTTTAAACAAAATTAAGGAAAAAATACCACTGTAACCTTAATTACAGCCATTCACAATACAGATAGCTTTTTGTTGCTAATGTAAAAATATAATACATGAGCTCTCCTTAAAACACTATATTTATGATGTTTAACGTCATTTCTGTGTACCTAGTGTACTTCAAATCTTAAAAGTAGGCCTATAATTAAAAAATTACTTGCAGATAATATAATACCCTAATACTGAAATTAATAGAGTACCTCAGAGATTATGTGTTTTCGTAGGCCGACCGGGAAGTTGGTGCATGGGTTCCCTCGATCGAAAGCCTATTTTTCCAGTAACTTAGATTTTTGGAATTGCAAAAAAAAAAAAAAAAAAAAAGCTCTAGTGTTTAACAAAGATTTATGACACTTACACGTTTTGTCTATCAAGATAATCTTTACAAGTTTACACAACATTTATACATTTTGAAGCCTAAATAAAGTCATGAGATATAAAAAGCTAACAGTAGGCTATAAACAGACTACAGCACACCATGGTCGCGGATCAAAGTCACCACCACCAAGCTTCCTCAAACTTTATTTAAAAAACAACTTTATTTAAAAACATGCTCACTGATTATGGTCTGCGCTGTATGAATACTTATCCACTTGTTCATGAAAAATGCTGTTCAAATGTCCTGTTTGTCATGATGACGTCTAAAGTCCCCGCCAAAGGTAGGCTATCTCTTTTAGCAACTTGTTAGCAACCGCCGTTTTTTAAGACACAATAAAGGTTTAAAAAAAATCACAAGCGGGTTATAACTGGTGTGTTTTATGTCATAGATCAAAACTTGAAAATATTTTGAGGCTTTGTTAACCACTTTCAGGAGATTTAGCAAAAACCCATAGACTTCAGGGCGATGGAAAGAAGTCCTAAAATGCTAACTCGCTTCCAGGTTTTGCGTACAAAAATATGCCGTCTCTGAGGTACTCTATTAAAGGCCACTTAAGTGTAATTAATGATAGTAGGCCAATCCTTTCATTCACACTTAAGTACACTTTTAAAAAATGCATTTTGTAATGTCAAATTAAAAAGTTTTACTATCAAGTACATTGTTTTTATAATCTTTTGTCATGCTTTAAAGACGTACACGTATTTTTATGTGTTGACTAACATACTAAAGCACGTGAAGTACTTGATTAATTTTACCTGTATTGGTTTGTTTGACACATTTTAAAGTTCATATATTTTAAATGTACTAAATTGGAACATCATCATCACAAAGTTGTAATAACAAATAAGCATTAATGACACTAGATTCAATAGAAATTACATTATATAGTATATTTTAGTTTAACATGCTTGTCAGTACATTCGGCAGTACACTTTATCCGTATTTCAAAGAAATAGTATTTTTAAGAAGATTATGAAATCACATATAAAGATGTACTTAAGTCCTATTTAAGTGGATCAAAAATTTAAGTCTGACTAACTGAATCTAATATAAATGTTTACATTTTTATTTGTAAATGACATGCAGTTAAGTGTCTGAAAACATTACATTCAGTTTGCACTTAAGTATATTCTTTTAAAGTATCATTATTTGTGCAATAATTACTCTTGTAAATTTACTCTAAAGTTTTTGTCTAATATTTTTAAATGTGTAGATTTATTTATTTATATTTTGTGATAGTAAAATACAACTGCAGTTCAGATTTCAATAAAATGCCTTTTTGAAGCATGTTGAACACAGATAATAAATTAATACTTTAAATTATACTATCCTGAACTGTGACATAAAAGGCAGCAGGAAATTAATGTTGAATTCTGCAGTCTATATGGGAGATTTTGAAATTAGTATCTTTAAAAAGAAAAACACTGTAACCTATGTGATTCATGCTGAATTAACCTCATGTCTTCCAGCTGTCTGCCTGAATGCTTGTGTTTGTTGTCTCAAAATGTCAATTGTCCAATGTTGTTTGTATGATGGTTAATGTCCTAAAATGATTAACTAAACTGGATTACACTGGATAGTGTTTTAATGCTTTCACTACTAATTGGTTTAAACCTGTTGCTGACACAGTATTTGTACGTTTAAAGCAGCTGAAAAGAAACAGAGCAGCTGCAACCTCTTACTGTAGCTGTTCCAATGAGGTAGGCTACTTCAATTTGCTTTTAGTATCACTGAGATGACATAAGCAACCTGTGTGTGTGTGTGTGTGTGTGTGTGTGTGTGTGTGTGTGTGTGTGTGTGTGTGTGTGTGTGTGTGTAAGAATACATCTCAAGCCATTTGGTCAGTCATGTTTGATCAGCTGGCTACGGGGTAATCTTTCCCTCCTATAGTGCTAGCTTGTTTCTGCTAACAGGATGTAACCGGGGGATGGAGGTGTTTCTAAATCAATCAGTGGAAATTGTGCAACACTGTCATATTCATTGAACAAACTGTTTATATTATCATTATAATTAACAGTCATAATGTTTTGCTTTCCAAAAAAATTACACTTTTAAATATAGTACTTATTATGGAAAAATATATTTAAAGGTGCAATATGTAATATAATCTGTCCATTAGAGATCGCAAAGGCATACCTTGATGACGCCAAGTTTGAGCACGGAATCTTGGGACATGTGGTCTTCACATCACAGCCAGTAGAAATAATCGGGATAGGAAATCATGTTCATGGATGTGATTATTAATGATACTGTAGTATGAAGCAGAGCAGGACCGAGTGTTGTGGTCTATAAATGTAACCAAACAGTTGTTTCCTTGTCTATTAAAACATGTAATATATTAAAGCGTCTTTGGTGTTTCCATGGTTTCCACAAAATAAAACCGGAAACCGAGGGTAACGCGGGTGTGACGCAACTGACAGGTGACTCCTCACACGTCCCGGAGCCTTGGTTAAAATTGAGATTTTCTCACAATTTACAAATAGTTGGAAACATTTGGGATATTGTAAGTACTCAAGTGAACAAACCTAGTCTAAACAAACAAACCTGGCCTAGTGGTTTTAGGATATTTTACTGCAAAATTCTTACATATTGCACCTTTAACTTTGAATTGAATATAATGTTTTTGTACACTTACAAATAAATTAATGATATTATATTTTCATAATTTTTTCTGTTGTCTTTGAAATATGGACAAATACAGACAAGCTAAAATGTACTATTGAAACTTGCATGTCATAATTAGACATTTGTAATGATAAAATTGCAATTTGGTACATCTAAAATGCTGTATATTAACTTAAATGTAGATTAAGTCAAATGACACACTGTAGTTAAAATTATAATAAGTACTTGCATGTGCTTTACTTTAACACATACTTTAACATTGTTGACATTATTATTAGAAAGTGCACTTTTTAAAAGTACACTTAAGTGTTTTAATAAAATAATGAAAGTACACTTAATTGTTTTTATTTTTATTTTATTACCTTAAAGTATGTATATGTGTGTGTATAGTATACGTGTATGTATATATATATACACACACATATAATGTCATACTTTTAAAATTTGAAGTACACTACAAGGCCATATTTTATACAGTTAAGCACATTTCTTTTTCACAAGGGTTAAAAAAAATGTGTATAGTTAAATATTTATTGTTTATTCTTTAAAAACATTGATACTGTCATTTCTCAGCTTGTTACATTTTTGTCACATGAACAAAACTAATAGTTACGGGACTCTCATAGTTCACCATTTAGCCTCATGCTGTTAACCTGGTTTCCTAGTTAATAACAGGCATCTGTTTGCCCTGAATGTGGCGAGGAAGGGATATAGCTGCTTTCGACAGCTGTGGGTATAAACCCACAGTCTATGGTATAAACCTTCACCTTATAAATATCTTGCTGGTTTCTTAGTCATTCTGGCAGCTTTGCAAATGGTAAAGACATTTGTGAGAGGCATTTGCAATTGAAGAGACACAATAACATTAGGAAGAGTGCTGTTCAATATCAGCACTGCTGTGGCCTGTAAATAAGGTCTAGCTTGTCAGGGAACGTGAACACAATGATAAAACACATGTAATCAAATTAGATGACATTTTTAAGAATTGGAAAAAAAGTAATCCATTCAACATGTTTTAGAGAGCTCCACTTGCTTTACAGTACACGTGTTTTCATCCATTTAATTGGTGTGCAGTATTCAACCCAGCCACACATGCTCGTCTTTTGAGGAACTCTGGGTTCTATTGGTACAGTCTGACATGCGCGGCCCTTTATTGCGCGATCTGCTGCCCTCTGCTGTTCGAAACAGCAACATACATGAAAGCCACTGTTCTGAGAATGTCAAAGCTATTCGCAATACAGTCCCCTTATGTTTGGGTTAAGGTAAGTGAGGTTTAGATGATCTTAGTACTGAATGTTTATACAACATTTGTAATGGAGAGTGGAGAAATTATGGAAATGAGAAAATTAAATAAATGAAAGAAAGATACAAGAGGAAAAAAAATAGAATACCAAAGTTTTAAAGGTTGTACAGTGGTCTTTACATGAAATCATACAATAACAAGAAAAACAAAAAAAGACAACAACAAAAACAGGCCAATGATATTACATAGACATTTTAAAAGAAAGATATCATGATATAATATAATTCGGCTATATACAATTAACATAAATTACATATATAATGCAGTTTTTAATAATGTTAAATGGCTTTAGTACTGATTAACGTTACATATAATGTAAATTTTAATTAATAATAAAAACGTAATGTTATCAATGACGTAATGTTATGACGTTACCTGTGAGAGAAACATTGGCTTACGTGAGTTCAGTTTTTACACTGCTATATAGTAGTACAAATATGATGTGCATTAACGCAACAGTTAATTAAATCCGGTGTATAAAAAAAATAAATAAAAAAAGACAGAGAGAAGAGAGAGATCTGAGCGGATCTGTGTACAAGACGTGCTGATATGACAACGGACGCCGTTGCTATGGCAGCACCTGTAAAGGCTTTTCTTCATGGTCGAGTTGCCTGTTTGTTTAGGTTGATAGAAAGGAACCCATTGGATCCAAAGTTACTTGTTATTTTCTATACTTTCCCATATGGTTAATCATAATAAGCAGTATGATGTCTGTGGATGTGCTCATAGCGTGTGCTGTGCTGCAGGACCACGCTGATCAGCTGTCAGTGTTAGGAAACATCATACACCCGGGAGCGGAGACTGTGAGTAACATCATTACATCAATCTCAGAAATGTTTTCTGTTGACAGAACAGCAATTTGTGATGCAACTACTGTGGACACAGCGGTCCAGAAGGTTCTGTTGTGTTTAACTGCACTCTCAGGAAAGAAAAAAGAAAAAAAAATGCAACTTGTAGCCTATATTTAGTGATACAACAGCGGTGCCCTTAAAGGGTTAGTTAATCCAAAAATAAAATTTCTGTCATTAACCCTGTAGAAAAAAAACAGCATATGCTGGTAAGGTAGGTTTTGAAGCTGGAAGCTGGTTTGAGCTGTTTTATGCTGGTCAAGTGCTGGTCCAGGACCAGCATAAACCAGCTCAAACCAGCAACCCAGCTTCAAAATCTACAGTGCCCTCCAAAAGTTTTGGAAACGCCCTAGAAAAGTGAGGTTTTTGGACAATATTGGCATGAATCCTAAATGTTATTATTATACATAGAAAAAAAAAAAAAAAAATCATCAAAATATCCACCATTAGCAGCTATCTGACCTAAATGGGTTCTAATTGGTTCATTCTAAACTTAATTTGCAATCGATTGTTGAGGTGTGCTGACCCAAAAATCTTTTACAAACCTGGGCCAAGTTTAAACCAGTAACCAGGCATCACAGCTGGCAAAGGGGCATGTCTGACTTTGACATGTATTGCCACTATTATGTAATCAAAATGAAAATTATTATTGCTGGTCTTCAATGATAATGTCAAGTTACTGTAATGTATTTGCAGCAAAAAATGAAATGGATTTATGCTGATATTGTCTAAAACCACACTTTGCCAGGGGCGTTTCCAAACTTTTGGAGGGCAGTGTACCTTACCAGCATTGCTGGTTTTTTAAACAGTGAAGTACTCACCCTCATGCCGTCCCAAACCCTTAAGATCTTCGTTCATCTTCGGAACACAAATTAAGATATTTTTGATGAAATCTGAGGGTTTCTGAACCAAACGTAGGCAGTAACGTCATTGCACCTTTTGAGGTCCAGAAATGTAGCAAAGACATTGTTAAAATAGTCAACGTGATTACAATGGTTCAACCTTAAAGGAACACTCCACTTTTTTTTTTTTTTTTTGAAAATAGGCTCATTTTCCAACTCCCCTAAACAGTTGAGTTTTACCATTTTCGAATCCATTCAGCCAATATCTGGATCTGGCGGTACCACTTTTATCATAGCTTAGCATAGTTCATTGAATCTGATGAGACCAATAGCATCTCGCTCAAAAAACTGACCAAAGAGTTTTGATATTTTTCCTATTTAAAACTTGACTCTTCTACATTGTGTACTAACATAGATATACACTAGATGTCGCCTTGGCTATGGCAGTTCATTGGAATGAATGCGTCAATAGAGCCGCCATCTTGGAACAGGGGAGCCCCTCCTCTTTAATGCATCAGCGTCAATGTAGGCAAAGGTCTAACGGAAATAAGATCACCATAAATTGTCATGAATGCGATTTTTCTAGTTTTTTTTTTTTTTGGGGGGGGGGGGGGGGGGGTTTGTTCCAATGGTCAGACAATGAGTCCAGAGAAAATTTAAGGTTTTGATATTAAGATAATCTACTTTTTAAAAATATAATGCATAGTGCTAGTAGGCCTAAGTTTATTAGTCACATTCTTCCACTTGACTAAACTTAGAATGAACTATCGCTACTTACATATAATTATTAAAGAATAAAACAGAAAAACAACATGAAAATCACCACAGTGGTACTTGGGGAGATCTAGAACAAGAATCAGGTGGAGTTTGTAGAAAACAATTTGATTTCATAATTTTATGAATTTTTAAAATATCTCTGTATAGCGAGGTAGTCTATGACTTTGACATATAATTATTAAAGAATAAAACAGTAAAACAACATGATAGTTACCACAGTGGTACTTAATTGGGAACATGTATAACAATTATCAGGTGAGGGTCATGAAGTTTGCAGTAAACAGTTTCATTTGATTTATTTTTAATGAATTTTAAAAATATTTCTACCGACACTTAACACCTACCACGCAACCTCATGTAGACGCGCAACACATTTTAAGCATAGATGGTGTGACCGCATACAGGTCGTGGAGCAGGCAGGTATAGCCGTGGCAGGTCAACTCACAGGCAAGTATATCTGTGGGTGCTTCTCAATTCTTATTTGTGCATCTTCGTTTCCTTTCCTTGCTTCCTTTCCTCGCGTCTTAGCTCCACCCCTTCAGGATGCGAGGGAAGGATACGAGGGAAGGATGCAAGGAAAAGATGCGAGGACAGAGGAATTGAATCAAGTGAAATGATATATCCTTGCTCCCTTTAGCGTCACTTCAAAGCGTCATCAGCTGCACTCCAGGGATCTATCCATATGTTATTAAAGTTTGGTTATTTAAAAAAAATTATAATAAATATTAATAAAGCAAGATGCCCCGTTGAAATATATGAGGTATAAAGGTTATTTATATTTAAATTATTGTGACGGATATAAAGGGGGAGGAGAATTTATGCGTGCGTCACTTTTCTCGATGAGAAAGACTTCCGCAAAGGATGCACCTGTGTATCCTCGCTCATAACTCCTCAGGAAGCCTCCTCACTCCTCGTTCCTCACCTCCTCACGGTGCAATTAGAGAATTGAGATGTCCTTCAAGATGGCTGAGCTCGATCGTTTTCCGGGTCATAGGATGGAGGACGGAGGAGCGAGGAGACGAGGAGAGATATTGAGAAGCACCCTGTGACAGGTCGAGTGGCAGCGGTGACAGTTCGCGGGGCAGGTGCATATAGCGGTGACGGGTTGAGTGACAGGTCTCAGTGGCAGCTGCCCCTGCCACGCAAAGATTTTGCCCCTACTGCGGTTTTCCTAACTGTCAAAATCTAATGGGTAACTAGCATGGATTAGCTGCGGTCCTTAACCAAGGACTGAAACAAACCAACGTAACCAGAAATATAATTTCGTAACATTCAATATAATAAAACACATTCTCACTTGTGAAGTGTAATCCCTTGCTTTCTGGTTTTTAGATTTCTTTCATTTGAACATCCATACACAGCACAAAAGTCCAGCTACTATCTAGCTACTTCCTATGACAAGACCCCTGTTTCAAGATGGCGGCGGTTTTGACGCATGCTTAGAACCCCAAGGCGACATCTAGTGTATATATAGTCGATGGAAAATGGAAAATGAAAAATTGCGATTTTCTGGGCCGATAAGGCTAGGAACTATACTCTCATTTCAGCGTAATAATCAAGGAACTTTGCTGCCGTACCATGGGTGCAACAGCTAGCGCAATGATATTACGCAGCGCCTCTCACAAATGTGTCCATGGTTGCAAGGCACGCTCCCTGTGCAAGCAGGGTGTCACAGGCGGTGCGTAATATCATTGCCACTCTGTGGTCATTTATTTGAGTCTATTGGTCTCATCAGATTCAATGAACTATGATGAGCTATGCTTAAAGTGGTACCGCCAGACCTGGAGATTGGCTGAATGGATTTGAAAACGCTAAAACTCAACTGTTTAACTCTAGGGGAGTTGGAAAATGAGCCTATTTTCAAAAAAAGTGGAGTATTCCTTTAATGTCACGAAGTGACGAGAATACTTTTTGTGCGCAAAAACAAAATGAAAATAAAGACTTTATTTAACAATTTGAACTGTTGTCATACGCAGTTGACGTAGTGAACGCAGTTCAGCGCTTCATGCTGATGCAGGAGCTGGCCAATAATGAGTCATCATTCTGCCATAGAAAACAGAGGCGCAGAACTGCATTCACTACGTCAGCTGCGTATGACAACAGTTCAAATTGTTAAATAAAGTATTTATTTTTGTTTTGTTTTTGCACACCAAAAGTATTCATAACATTAAAGGGTTTACTTCACCCAAAAATTAATAAAATGTAATTTATTACTCACCCTCATGCCGTTCCACACCCGTAAGACCTTCGTTCATCTTCGGAACACAAATTAAGATATTTTTGTTGAAATCCGATGGCTCAGTGAGGCCTGCATAGCCAGCAATGACATACTGGCTGCATCCGAAAACTGGAAAATGCTGCCTTCCGAGGACACATTTCAAGGTAGTAAGGCATCAAGGCACGTCCGAATCCAATGTTAGCTTCACTTCCTCTCTCATGAGATACCTTCCTCAGATCGATTTTTGAAGGAAGCATAGATGTATCCTTAGCTGCCTTTGATATCCCACAATCCTGTGCTTTCCATTCTGTGACAGTTGAGCTAGAAAAATAAAGAGCTACCTAGGGTTTCGGACGCAGCCTTCCTCTCTCAAGATCCATTAATGTACTAAAAACATATTTAAATCAGTTTGTGTGAATACAGTGGTTCAATATTAATATAATAAAGTGACAAGACTATTTTTGGTGCGCCAAAAAAAACAAAATAACGACTTATATTGTGATGGCCAATTTCAAAACACTGCTTCATTAAATTTTGGAGCGTTATTATATCTTTTGTGTCAAATCATGATTCGGATCGCATGTCAAACCGTCAAACTGTTGAAATCACGTGACTTTGGTGCTCCGAACTGCTGATTCGACACAAAAGATTCATAACGCTCCAAAGCTTCCTGAAGCAGTGTTTTGAAATCGGCCATTCACTCATCTTAGTTCATCGCGATAATGCAATCTCACCAAATTATAATCAATGAAGCTCCCTACACTGCACAGTGAATCTCTCTTTTACATTATGTCTATGATTTGTTTGTTATGAGAGGAATTGTGACCATAAAGAACTCAGCACTGAACAAAAACTCTGCCATAAAGAACTCAGCACTGAACAAAAACTCTGCCGGTGAGTGGATTCTAACTTAAACACCTCTGATTGGCCATTGCGTTCAAGAGAAGCATTGATATGTTTGTGATTGGCTACATTGCTCAATGCTGCAAAAACACATTGTAAATAGAAACCTTTGAAGTTCTCCAGAGCACAAATATGCACAGGATCATTGGCCAAACCGCCAGCAGTTATGGGCAGCATTTCCTTCTAAAAGCAATCCGAAACAGCACCAGACTGTGGTTTTGCCCACTTGTCTCAAAAGTTTGGTGCAACAGAATTGTTAGATTTCAACTTAATCATTTTTGATGCAACATTTGTTGTTCCCTTGTTGTATTTGATTAACTTGTCATTTGATTATCTTCAGTCTAACTGGATCAATTTTACAAGAATATGTCCAGGTCACATTGTACCCCATAAATAAAATAATTTATGTAATATATCACAATTACAGCAAACAATGCTGCAAGGATTGATGGTAAAATATGCTAAATTGTCATGAAAATTATTTATTTCGTATGATTTTGACCTAGATACGTTCATGAGATGTTTCATGAGATTTACCCAATTTATTTCACACTTATTAGACAGTCCTCCTGGTGTAATTTGAGGTAAAGTGTCTTGATCAAGGAGAAAATGTGGAGTTCCTTGTATGGTTTTAATGCCCGCTCACTGCACCACACAATAGCAATACCGTAGCTGTGTTTTATCTTATTTATCATATTTTTCTTTGTACCACATTCTGTATCACTGTCTGTATTTAGCAGCAAAGGACCGAACTGCATCTGAAAACAGCTCAACTGATGGCTAGGAGCAGTTTGTCTGATTTCACAGGAGAATTACACAAATCCCAAAAGCAAATAAGTATTCAGGAGAGTCTACTTACTCCTGACAACCTAGCCAAAGTGCAGAGAGACAGGTATGATTGCACACGTCTTTATACTATAATGTTACTACATTATATATAATTAACAGTTGTAGCTATTGTTTTTTAATTTAAAATTGAAAACTGGAATTTATGTCATTGTATTTTTTTTTTATTAATTTGAACATGTCATAATGTTTCATAAACTATTTCAACATCATCTATGATCCCATAGGCAGTTTGTGTCAGACGTGATAAATGGGCTAATGGTTGAGCTCCAGAAGGAAAACACTTTTCAAAGTCTCTTTTCAGCAATAGGAGAGGACCGGAAGAAGAAAGTCCAACTTCTGGACATAATAAACAGGTCTTAACAGAAACCGACAAATTATTTATCCAAAAAAATATCATGTACTATACTATGTAGCCTCAAATAGTGACCATATACCATGTTGTACGTGAACTATAGGGAGGAAGAAGGTTGTCTCAGGATTAAAGCACTGCAAAAACAATTACTTGACATTCGCAAGCAAAAAACAGAGGAGTGTGAGGTAATCATCTGTCAAGTAATATTTAACTGACTCGAACACTTTACATAATGTTCCTGATTTTACTGTGCATAATTCACTGGTGTTTGGAAAGCATGAAGTGTTGCCTAACTGTCATGACAACAAAGAATCTTGATTCTTGCAAAGAATCTTAATTGTTAACAAAAGCTGATACACAAAAGTACTGCATCATCTTTACTTTTGAACTTTGGTCTAAAATTTTGGATTTTCTAGCTGAAAAGACTGTTTTCTTCCCAGAGGCTTGAGGAGTTGGGGGCCTACCTTAGGGAGCAGGTACAGAACATGAGGGTGAGGACAAACCGACAAGAGAAATTTGTGAAGAGCTGTGCTGAACAGCTAGTCTGCCAAGGACTGAAACTCAGCAGTCACAAAGAGAATGAACTGGAAGATGAAGCTGGGGTGTGTGTTTGATAACTTATCAAAGTCTTAGTGACCACACAGAATATTTATCCACAATTTAAAGTTGTAACACAAAAGAAGAATGTTGGTGTCCAGACAATATCTGACCCCACCAACTTTGTTGTTGTTGTTTTTATGGACAAAAAAACGTCTCGGTTACATATGTAACCCTCGTGCCCTGAAGGAGGGAATGGAGACGTACGTCAGTAGTGACCGACGAATTGAAATATCGCTAGAGAGCCCTATCAGCTTCGAGTGAACTAAAACAGGCCAGTGGAATTGGCGTGCGATATTTGCATAATGCGCACCGCCTCCGACAGGTGTATATAATTAGGAAGCAGATGCAATCGCACCCCTTCCAGTGCCCAGCGCAAGCTCTAGCCACTCGGCGCACCAATGGGACGGGGAAGGGGTCGAGCTTACTCTGAGAGTGTCTACTGCTGTTCCGAAATACCCACTAAGTAAACTAGACTACACTGGGGAAGCGAAACCGTAGGGGACGTAGGGGAACCCAGCCAACATTAACATTGGTGACGGACGTTGGCCTGGCATCAGACACGCTGCAATGTCCGAGGCGAAAGGGGAGGCAGAGGAACTCGACAGGGTTCGCCAAGCGGGGAACTTGACTGGAATAAAAGATGCACGTATCCGGCCCAAGGGGCAGGAGTGGCATTGCAAGCCGACACTTAGAACAGCTGGTGGAAGCGAGTACACGAGAAGATACCAGTTCTAGCGAACGTGTTAGGTGTCGCCCAGCCCACAGCTCTACAGATATCTGTCAGCGAGGCGCCGTGTGCCAGCACCCAGGAAGAGGCTACTCCTCTGGTGGAGTGGGCTCTCAACCCGAGAGGACGGGTGATACGCCAGGACGATGGCATCCACTATCCAGTGGGCCATCCTCTGCTTGGAGACAGCCTTTCCCTTCTGCTGGCCTCCATAACAGATAAAGAGCTGATCTGAGGTCCTGAAGCTTTGAGTTCTGTCCACGTACAGGCGCAGAGCGCGGACAGGACAGAGCAAAGCTAGGGCTGGGTCTGCCTCCTCCGAAGGCAGGACTTGCAGGTTCACTACCTGATTTCTGATCTATTGGGCACATATCCGGGCTGGGGTCTCAGAATAACATGAGAGTCACCGGGAATTCCAGGCATGATTTGTCGAATGAAAATGCTTGCAGGTGCCCTACCCTCTTCACCAAGGCCAATGCAACCAGGAGGACGGTCTTAACCCTCTGGAGTCTGAGGCTGATTTGGGGCCTGGAGAAGTTTTGACATGCCCTGACATTTGTGCTTTTTTCATTTGTTCATGACTTCTGGGTATTAGAGGTTGTAGACTAGAGTTTTTGCTTCAGAATTATGTAAAAATTATAATGCCTACTCCTTCATATAAAACAATATATTGATTTAGTCACTTTTTGTCAAGAAACACAGTTAGCATGGAGGCGTGAATGATCATGAATAATGGGCCATTTACACCTGAGAAAACAAAAGAATCAAATAATAATGACCTGAAATGACTTGCATATTAATGAGCCTTTCAGTCAGGTAGGGTGTGAAAAAACCCTCTGTAATCATGTCTCAGCTCATTTTAAAATAATGGTATTCTATTATATTCTTTAAAATATCATGTATTTCTGTGATGCAAAGTGTCTTAACAATTATGTTACCTCTGTGGCATTTCATATAGGCTTTTAGCTTAAAGCATGCACATTTGGAGAAATATTGATGGATTCTTATATGTTTATGTCAAATTTCTATACAGAGGAGTAATATTTATTCTATATTTATTCTATATATCATCATTATGAGTGCTGGATACAATTCATACTTGCAGCCGGAGAGCGCTCTGTACACCTTTAGGCCACAAATCCAAATAAAGAAGAAGAAGAACCAGGAACTAACTGCATGTCTTCTAGAGTTCGCTAACCATGGCTTTAACATCCAGATAAACACTTTTCAAGACAATAAATACACAATTGAGACGATGAATGCATGTATTGACTCAGAATTTGCATCTGAATAGCGCTCGCTCTGTGGGCGTGGCCACATTAGCAGATAATGAGCTGAATCACTGACTTCTGACATGGCTCTCTTTTCATACAGATTACATAAACACAAAATGTTTGTTTTCGTATTCACTAAGTTACAGTTCATTTTCTGAGAACTATCAGATTGGACTTTGTTCAGAGGGAGACGAGAGATCACGCATCATGTTTTCTTTATTTTCCAAAAAGCACAGTGTACACAAATGAAAGAAGATATTCAAGAGATTAAAATCTTAATTGTATGTGCAACATTGACAGAGTATTTTGAGTCTTTTTCACACTGGTAAGAAAAAAAAACGTGGTGGTATACCCTCAGACCTCAGAGTGTTAAGGAACAGTACTTTTAACTCAGCTGACTGCAAAGGCACGCCTGGGACATGAATGGCACGAAGCGACCTCAGATGCTTCTGACTCCAGCCCGCAGGAACAAAGGGCCTGACCACTGGGTGAGAGTGCAACGGCAGCTCGGTGTCACTGGGACACGGAACCTACTGCGCTGCCACGCCAATCTCGGGACCTGGCCGTGGAGCCAGTGTT
This sequence comes from Chanodichthys erythropterus, assembly GCF_024489055.1. NCBI lineage: Eukaryota > Metazoa > Chordata > Actinopteri > Cypriniformes > Xenocyprididae > Chanodichthys > Chanodichthys erythropterus. The sequence continues at coordinate 11,719,991 of NC_090227.1, read as the reverse complement.
GAGGCGGCCTCATATGAAGCAATCCGAGCTGCATGACTGCGGCTGTGGATGCCATATGCCCCAAGAGCCTCTGAAAGACTTTCAGTGGGGCCGCTGTCCTGCGCTTGAGCGTACTCAGGCAGTTCAACACCGACTGGACGCACTCCTTGGTTAGGTGCACTGTCTGGGTGACCGAGTCCAGTTCCATACTGAGATAAGAGATCCTCTGCCCGGGGGTGAGTTTGCTCTTGTCCCAGTTGACCCGAAGACCCAACCGGCTGAGGTGAGCTAACACCATGTCCCTGTGTTCGCACAACTGCTCTCACGAGCTGGCCAGGATGAGGTAGTTGAGGATGCAAACGCCCTGTTCCTTGAGTGGATCAGTGGCCGCCTCCACAACCTTCGTAAAGACACGGGGCAACAGGGCCAGCACGAAGGGCAGGACTTTGTACTGATATGCTCGACCCTCGAACGCAAACCGTAGAAAGGGTCTGTGGCAAGGCAGAATCGAGACATGAAAGTACGTGTCCTTCAGGTCGATCGCTGCAAACCAATCCTGGGGACGGATGCATTCGAAAATGCGCTTCTGCGTCAGCATTTTGAACGGCATCCTGTGAAGGGACCGATTCAGGACACGCAGATCCAGGATTGGCCATAGCCCACCGCCCTGCTTGGGTACAATCAAGTAGGGGCTGTAGAACCCTGACTTCATATCGGAGGGACTGGATCGATTGCATCCTTCGCCTGAAGGCCGGGGGACACTGTGCAAACTGAATCGCATAGCCGAGTCTGATAGTACGAATGAGCCAGCGGGATGGGCTAGGAAGCGCTATCCAGGCTTCCAGACACCAAGCCAGCGGGACCAAAGGCACCACAGACGTACCGGGGGTGGGGCTGCGAAGCGAAGTGCTGAGACCTGACTCAGACGGCATAGCAGCCCGAAGTGGGGTCAGACTACACGAGGTGGCAGTGTGCATGGGAGACGGCACATGGGAGGCGGCCTTGACCATCACACTGGAACCTTCTGGCGATGTAAGAGGGGACTGTGAGTGCCAAGGCGGGGCCTCGCACACTGACAGCCATGCCCTCTAGTGACCTGGAGGATTGGGAAACTGCTCTTTTTGTGTAGAAGTGGGTACCGCTGGACACCGGAGAGCCAGCGGCGGGACAGACAGAAACACAAATCCCCAGGGGTGGGAGAGATGCTGGAATCCTCTCCCGAAGAGCAAAATCCTTTCCCTCCAGGTCGCCCGTCTGAGGACCGTGACTTCCTCGATCGCTTGCCACCTGGCTTGGTTTGAGCGGGCTGGCGCCGCGGCCGCGACCGGCTCCCTGCTGTTTGGCGGGTGTAGGCTGCTGCTTCTCCAACTTAGCAGGGGCAGAGGACGATGCAGGCGGGTGTCCTCGGCGACGAGCGGGCTGAGCCTGAGCCACCGGCGGGGTGGAGACAGCAGCGGACCGCCGGTGCAAGACGTGCTTTATGGCCTCAGCCTGCTTCTGGGCGGCAGAGAACTGTTGGGTGAAGCTCTCTACCGTGTCGCCGGAAAGGCCGACCTGAGACACAGGGGAGTCCAGGACCCAATATTTATCGGTCTCCCTCATGTCAGCCAGGGTCAGCCACAGGTGGCGCTGCTGTACTACGAGAGTAGACATCGCCTGACCAACAGAATGTGCCATCACCTTAGTCGACCGGAGGGCGAGGTCAATGGCGGCGCGCAGCTCCCCAAGCAACTGTTGGTCAAGACCTTCCTGGGGCATCTCCATTAACTCTTTTGCCTGATAGACCAGGGCGGAGGCAGCTTGTCCACAGGCTCTGAGCTTTCTCCATCAGTCCTGACAAGAATTTACAGGCCCAGGATGGAAGACGCGGTTCACAGCGCCAGCCGGCGGCCATTGAACACAGCTGCATCGCAATAGACCGCTTGATTGGGTAAATCTGCGTGTATCCCCTAGCCTCTCCGCCATCCAGGGTGGTGAAGGCAGACAAGGGGCCAGGTCGTACACGAATGCTATAGGGCATCTGCTAGGACTTGGTCACCTCATTGTGCACTTCCGGAAAGAAAGGCATTGGGGCGGGGCGCTGGGGACCAGCGCGGGCCTCCCAGAGGTACCAGTCATCAAGCCGGAAAGGACCGGGACACGGTGGAGGATTCCAGACGAGCCCAACCTTCTTGGCCGCCCGGGAAAGCACAGCCGTCACCTGAGGATCGGGCAATACTACAGTCCCAGGCACGCCGAAAGAAAGCCCCGTTGGTCGTTCAGTAGAGGGACCAGCGCGATCCAATGGCAGCACCACGGGCTGCAATGCTGGAGAGGGGACAGGGGCCTGCAGAGCGGCGCTCAGTGGGGAAGCCCTGACCGTAATCCTCAGATCACCCTGCCTACACGCTGACGAGCCACCATCCCAGCCGGAGCCTGGGAAAACGGCCGCACGGGGCAAAGGGGAGGGGACCCCCGCTCCCTGAGAACCAAGGAACGAGAGTCTAGATCTCAGCACTGCAATAGTCATGTTCCCACAGTGAGTACATGAACTGTCTACAAACGCCACTTCAGCGTGCTGAACGCCCAAGCACGCGATGCAGCGATTGTGCCCATCAGCGGGGACCAGGGAACGACCACACCCAGTAACGCTCAGACAAAATTACATCTTGATAAAGACGCAGGGTTCATCTGTGAAGCTCTTTTAGAAGGGAAAGAATCAGCTGTCTCGTGCCGAGGCACACAGGGTGTGTCACGGTGTGTTCGGGTACATCACCCGAACACAACGGAGGAACCAGCCCAAATCGCAACAGATAACAACAAAGTTGCTGTAACAACAGCAGTTGAGAACATTAAATGCTCAGGCTCCTCGGAAAGCTCGCGACCTCACTGCTGTGCCATAACACCAACACAAGGCTGGAATCTCTTCAAAGGCTTGTAATGGAACACTATGAAGTCTGAATAGCTGGAGAACACCGAATGGTTGGCTCCGACGCGAAAGACAGAGTGTGTTTGCATCTGCTTCATATTTATATGCACCTGTCGGAGGCGGTCCACATTATGCAAATATCACACGCCAATTCCATTGGCTTGTTTTAGCTCACTCGAAGCTGATAGGGCTCTCTAGTGATATCCCAATTTGTCGGTGACTACTGACGTACGTCGAACCTGAACAACTGAAAGGGAACACTGAGGCATTTATCAGAATATCTTCATTTTTAATTAAGATATACTTTTAGAATATAAAATTTAACTTTTTAAACTTTCAGACCAATATTTCAGTTAAGCCAACATTTTAATTTTTGTGCAGGGTTGTGTGAAGCTGTTTACATGTGGTTCAATGTACCTCAGTTGGTAATGCATTTGAGCTACACCTCCTTATGTTCTTGCTAAATACTGAAGAACAAATAAAGTCCATCAAGGATCAATGGCATATTGGGTAGATGTTGCTGCCCAACTACTTTAACTGCCACTGCCATTTTGGTCATTTTTACATCAATATGGTCAAGTGACAGAAGTCAAAACTTTTATAAATTCAGAGTTTTCAAATTTTAGTTTAGTTTGTAATTACAGTAATTCCAAAAAATTTGGCATATCCACACATACTGTAAAAAACACATACTGTACCATTGTATTTTGATTTACAACTTCCACTTTTGGTTGCACACTCAGATGCTGCAAGACAGAATTGAGGAGGAAAAGAATGTTCACATGGAGACCGAGATCTTCCTAAAAAGACAACATGCAGTGAGTGAAGCACAACTTTATTTTATGTAACATAATTCATAAAGCTTTGTAAAACAAACTAGATTTGTGCTTGCAGGGATTTGCATCTCTAATAACTGATTGTACCCCAATTGGTATAGGGTAAGGGTGCCCAGTCCTGCTCCTGTAGGGCTACTGTCCTGCAGAGTTTAGCTCCAAACCTGAACAAGCTAATCAAGGTCTTCAGAATTAATTAATTAATCAAGTTCTTCTCAATTAGAAGGCTGCATCCTAGCAAAGCTGTTTCATGAAATAGTAGTGTCTAATTGGCCACATTTACATTACATGGTTACATGGATTCTGATATTCCCAGATTGGTTTCAGGCCTCATTCACATGTAGAAATAAATCTAATATCAATTGGATAGGTGCATTTGCGTCTGCCATGTGAGTCGTACGGCAATGAAAATTCAGCGGTGGCAAATGACATCAACTTACGTGGACATTGTCTGCAATCACATGACTCTTTTCAATGGTACAATGGAGGACAAAGGGTCAACTTAACGTTTTGCTGACCTTCAAAGATGGTGTGGAAAGCAAAAGCTTGTATTATCATTTCCTCTGCGTCCATTGCAAATCACACTGTTTTTACTGTGCTTCCTTTTTGGCATAATCTTTTTTGGGTCAGTACATCTACTTTGGGTTGTTTCACCAAGTGTATAGTGTAAATGCAAGTATGGGATATGGGTCACTTTTAAAAGAAGATGTAAGCTGGTCATCAAAAAAATTGGATATAGTCAACAAGTCACAATTGGCAATCAAGACCTGCAGTGTAAATGTGGCCTTAGTAATAGTGTCATTTAAGCCATGTTGTTTCAACATTATAGGACTGTTGTTAATGACGTCATGCACAGTTGATGGAATAATAACTCCTGCTAGTTAATTCAATATTACAATTAATATCCCCTCTCTGATAAGGCCCCTGAAATCATTCTAACCTTCCCCTTGTTATTGTGTTCCTTCTAATCAGTAACTATCAAAGTCCCTTTAAAACAAGTAATTTCACTTGGTGGCCATCTTTGAAACGCCTCTCTGGCATCCAAGTGCAGCTCCTATCTCTTTGAATGAGGAAACTTCAAATTCTCTAAAGCTGTTTTCCAAGCTTTCGATTAAATTTCATATTTGAAATCACCAATGAAATCTAACAACAACGGTCTCAAAAATATTGTTTCTAAATGCTCGAATCATGACAAAAAACTGTATTTTTCAGGCTGGATCAACCTAATGCGCATACGCAGTCCTAAATGCGTGTCTCTTGTGCCTCATTTCGGAGGCGCGCATCTGACTGTTTCTTTAAAAACCGGAGCTTCTAACAGCCGCTGCAGTGATGCGATGACTTTACCATTCGGCAATTGGCTCTTATTTAGAAGGCGGGACTTATTCCGCCATATTGTGTGTTGCACTTTGTCCCATTCGTAATAATACAAGTGACGTGTCTTTTGTTATTCTATAGTCTTTGGTAACTATGCTTCTGACCACAGGTCGAGAGTTGTTGTTCCAACCACACAACTTTGCAATGCTGTTAGCAAATGTTTTTTTGGAACTATCCCTGCATCATGTAACATGTATACTTCCCTACTTTATAGTAGGCGAAAAACAGTATGTGAGATGACAAGTACGTTCGAATTCATAATATTCATAAAACAGTGGTTAAAGTACCCAGATGACCTATGACTTGACTTCATGCCATGAAGCCACGCAACTGACGCTGTTAGTTAAAGGATTAGTTAGATAAGAAATTCATACTACATAGAATGTATTTTATTAATGGTCATAAATTAAGTTTCAAAACAAATATACCTAATGGACAGTATGCAATTTTGAACACAGCTTATGGTAAACGGTAAATCATTGAAACATGTTGCTAACGATGGAAATTGCGACCATTGTTGGCTAATAATGCTTTTGGAAAACGCACCACAGGATGTTGCAGTCTCAACATAGTCAGAATTGCTATGCTGCTCACCACAGAAACTTTGGTAATGAAGCTGACTGACTAAAGTGTCTTGTTGGTTATGCTTAGAGTTCTGTTTGTAAGCCCTTTAATTGTGCCTGATGCAAATCCATCAGGATTAACTGCTGTCACTGAACTGTTTGTGCCTAAAAGAACCTAAGGGAAAAGCTCCAGTTTTGGATCCAGCGGTATGAGAAAGACATGGAGGAGAAGGAGCAAGAGATCTCTGCTCTAAAGAATAAAAGAAACAACAGCCATGCACGAATTCAAGAGCTGTCCAAAAAGGTTTTTATATGAAACGCATCTGTTTACTCTCACCTGATTTTCATTCCTTTCAAAATTCCTTTTGAGAGAGTCAGTATCAATAAGTGGCATAATGTAAAATAACTTTCTATACCTCAGTGCAGAGACATGCAAGAGGTTATCATTGAGGACAGGATGGGAAAGGAACATTTACGTGCACAGCTGGAGAAAGAACAGAAGGAGAGAGGTGCAGCAACTAAGGTAACATTATAGCTTTCTTCTAGGAAAAGTGGGTGAATGGATAATGGCTATGAGAAGATATATAATTTTATTACTTCATTACATATGAAATAGATGATGTTATCAATTTTGGTATTTTATGGGCTTTATGGAACTGATACCTGTATGCAGAATCATTGTTACCATTACCATTGTTACCATTACCATTACTTGTTACCATTACTCAGTTTGTGTTTGGTGTTTTTTTCAGCAACTTTAAATTGTTTGTGGAGAACAGAGCCAATTTGTAATTGGTAAATTTTGCATGAGTATCATTCGGAATTTAACTGAGAATTTAATTTAATACTAAATTTGAATATAATTTGAATTGAGGTAGTAAATAGTAATTGCAGGAACAGACATATAAGAAAGAACAAACACAATTGAATGAAATTCAAAAAATAAATATACAGTATTGGTCAAAAGTTTTTTTTTTTTTTTTTTACTATTTTTTTATAAACTGTTTTTAATGTTTTTGAAAGAAGTCTCTTATGCTCATCAAGCCTGCATTTATGTGATAAAAAATAGAGAGAGAGAAACTTTTGACTTTATAAATCTCTTTATTTATAAACAGTACAAAACATCAAAATGTAATCAGAACACAACAGTTAAAAAAGAGGAGGGTAAAATAATAATAATAATAATAAAAAAATATGCACACCTCTTAAGAAAAGGTTTAAAAAAAACATCCATCACTTTAAACATTAATTTGTAAACAACCATCAGGGTCAATTTCACAGACACACTGATTTATGCACCATTTAAGACTGAAAGTTTCCAAGTCATCAACAAGCTTGTAATAGGCATACTCGATATTGATACGAGATTTCAGTAATCTCCTAAAAACCGAGATAACATCAGTTGATCCTGTGCCAAGTAATTTCCTTTTGCGCGACACCCAAATTGCCATTTTTGCCTGGCCGAACAAGAAATTTATTAAAACATGAACTAGCATACTGCTCCTTTTGTACTTGGGACAATAGATAAAACACATAGGCGTAAAAACTTCCCCCAAAGACTGACAGTACTCTTCTAATAGATAAAACAGCGGTTGGAGTCTTGAACAATTAAGAAACAAGTGAAAAATTGTTTCTTGCAGCCCACAAAAAGAACACTCTTCCCCTACTAGTGGATCGAGGTGTGCTCTGTGTCTGTTGGTAGCTATTATACCATGCACTATCCTCCATTGAAGGTCTCCAGACCTCTTCTCAATAGGGGACTTGTACAGGGTCCTCCAGCAGCCTTTAGGGGAGGCGCCCATTCCAAAAAACTCTTGCCACTTAGACTCCTTCACGTTTTCATGAGTGTGAAAATGTGTCACCTTAACACACAACACATAAAGAGCCTTCTTTCCTACGTCACCAAAACAGCTCAGTACAGGGGTTCTAAAAGAGAGCAATTTGCCCTCCGTTTCCTGCCATTCTCCAGTATCAAACAAGAGAGTCATCTCTGGGAAGGGAGGACTGTCCACATCAGATGTTTCCAAAGAGAGTCTAAAATTCGAAGGTAAAGACTCACGTATTTGAGTTAACAGCTTCTCTGCCACTCGAACTGACCTCATGCCCAGTTTTAGGGCTAAGGTTTCCACAGATATCCATCCTCTCTCAGTAATTAAATGTTCAACTTTAGTGATCTTAGCAGACCACAAGGCTTTGATGAGGGATTCTGACCTAAGGATATCTAGGTCCATGGTAGAATTAAAAAGCAGTGGTTCTTCCCTTAGCCAAAGGCTCTGTATGCTATTAAAATCTCTGGAAATCTTGAAAGGCGACCATGCTCTCAACAATGTCCTGTAGAAAGGTGTTATTCCAGTCAGATTCAACTTGTTAGTGTCCATGAGAAACAGGTGACGGTCTAATCCCATATTACCAGCTCTCCTCAGAAGGGCACAGGCTACTTCAGCCCAGGATACATCCTACCCATATAGAAGTCTCTGAGCAGTCTGAAGTCTGAAGGCTTTAATTCTGGAATTAATGTCGACAAGTCCTTGTCCTCCTTCCTAAATAGGCAGATAGAGTACAGGTGCCTTTAGCCAGTGCTGTCCCGACCAGAAAAAGTCTACCAGCTGCTGTTGAATTTTCCTCACCAAATCTTCAGGAGGCTCTAAGATCATCATTTTGTGCCAGAGAGATGAGGCTACCAGATTATTGCAGATTAGAACTCTCCCCCTATAGGACAGCTGGGGTAGCAACCATTTCCAGTGAGACAACATCACACACACTTTCTCCACTAGCCCCACCCAGTTTTGTCTCCTGTGTCTAAAAACACCCCTAGGTATTTAAAACCCGTTTTACCCCACTGCAAACCACCTGGAAGTAAAGGACCTTGGCCAAGCTGACCACACCATAGAGCATTGCTTTTCCCCCAATTTACCTTGGGCTGAGGAGGCTTTGCCATAACACAGCAAAGCCTCTTCTAGAAGAAGAACATCATTTTGATTTCTGATTAAAACTGTGACATCGTCAGCATAAGCTGAAAGCTTAATAGATTCTTGAACCTCTAGTTCATTAACCCTTAAACCTGTTAGTTGCCTTCTAAACTTGCACAGCAGAGGCTCTATAACTGTGCTGTAAAGTTGACCAGACAGGGGGCAACCCTGTCTAATACCTCTGTTAACTTTAACAGGGACACTAAGGCCACCAGCAATTTTTATCATACAAGTAGCATCATTGTACAGCAGTCTAATCATAGAAATAAACTCGTCTCCAAAACCAAAAGCCTTAAAAGTTTTAAAAAGAAAAGCATGATCAACACGGTCAAAAGCCTTTTCTTGATCTAATGATAAAAAACTAAGGTTAATGTTGTTATTAAAAGCAAAATCAAAAATGTCCCGTACTAAATGTAAATTATCTAAAATACATCTCTCTTTTACATAGTAAGACTGGTCTTTATGAATGATTGCATGCAATACGTTATTTAGTCTGTTCGCCAATACATTTCTTGAGTACCTCAAAGTAGTCAGGTCCTATTAAGGACCAAAACTTCTTATAAAATTCGGCAGATAAGCCATCCAGCCCTGGTACCTTCCCTGAAGAAAGACCCTTTACAGCAGCAGTGACTTCCTCAAATGTTAAATCAGCCTCCAAGAGTTTTTTTGTTTTGAAGTTAGAACAGGGAGGTCCTGTAACAGTTCATCCTTAGATTGTTCATCTATGGCTTCAGCAGCAAAAAGATCAGAATAAAAGTCAACAGCAAGTCTGCGCATTGTCACAAGATCTGAAGTTTCTTGTCCAACATTGTCTTTTAAATGATACATTTGTTTCTCCTGTCCTGCTTTACGCTCCTTTAAGTTAAAAAAGAAAGAGGTTGGGCCATCCATGTCCTTTGTGTTCAAGAAACGGCTCCTTACAAGAGCCCCTTTAACTTTTTTATTTAAGATGGAGCTGATCATTTAAGATGCATCATTTACAAACATCCTTTTTTTAATATCAAGAATTTCCTTTTCCAGCAGCTCTACTGTATTTTTTTAAAACCAGGGAGGAAAGGCCTTTGTACTGTTGGCAATAAGTCTTTATGTGCACTTTACCGATTTCCCACCATTGACTAATACTTTCATAAAGGCACTTCTCACTTTTCCAAGTTTCCCAAAAAGATTTAAAATTTTCACAAAAACATTTATCTTCCAACTGTTTATTATTAAAATACCAGTAGTAACTCATATGGGTTCTATTCACCAATACACAATCAACAGTGATATATTTGTGATCAGAAAAAGACACAGGAAAAATAGCTGCATTGAACACTCTATTTCTAATGTTTTGTGATGTATAAAACCTATCCAAACGTGCTCCAAAAATCCTATCATTGCTAATTTTGACCCACGTATACTGCTTTATTAAAGGATTATTCTCTCTCCATACATCTGCCAGGTTAAAACTTTTTATGACTCTAGTCAGACAAGAAGATGACTGCATATGAGGCTCATCGCCATTTCTGTCTTGTGTGAAATCTAGATTGCAATTCCAGTCTCCTCCTAATATGATAAAATCACCAGTTTGCTGCAGTTTTAAAAACTGCTCTAGTTTCACAAAGAGCTGTAATCTGCCTGCTTCAGTATTAGGGGCATAGATGTTGATAAACAAAAAAGAAAAATTATTAATTTCAGCTCTGACAGCCATCATCCTCCCAGGTTCTAGTTCATTTTTCATCAGAATTTTAACATTTACATTAGGAGAGAAGAGTACAGCCACACCAGCACTAATGTTAGTTCCATGACTAAGCACTCTCTCTCCTTTCCACCATAATCCCCAATCAGCTTCATTATCAAAATTGCTGTGGGTCTCTTGTAAAAAGACAACACTCTGGTTCTTTAGTCTTATAAAGTCTAACAATAAACCTCTTTTTTTTTTTTTCGATTCCTTAATCCATTTATGTTTAAGGACCCCACCCTCAAAACTTCCATAAGGGGGAGAGAGAAAGAGAAAACAGTAAAACAAAGAAAAAGGAAGACTTATCCATCCTAATTATTTGGTCTTTCCCCTTGCTTTAACTGGTTTCCTTCCAGATCTAATAGCAGTTAGATGCTTTTTGAGGCGAAAACGCTTTTGTTGTGAAAGCTCATCGTAACTACTCATTCTTTTAACCATCATAACAGAGGAGACAAACTTTTCCACATCTGGAAAATAATCGCAAACCTCAACACCAACTCTACCTTTAGTTTTGTCAAGAAATGAGTTGATTTGCTCAAGAGTGTACAAATCATCAACCACTTTTGAAACATCAGACCATTGCTCATCATCTCTTAAACCATCATCAGTGCACTGTGACAACCCTTCCATCTCATCAGCCATGTTCTCCTCTGAGACACCTGCCTGCCCTGTAACATCCTCACACACATCTTCAACATCACTTTGAGCATCATTCTGTTCATTATCGTCACACTCACTCACATCCTTATGTATTACAGTAGGCCTACTACATTCAGCTTCCCCAACACTGCCAGAAGTATCAATATTTTCACTCACCTCCTGCTGCTCATTCACATCATCTGTAGCTCTTTCAGCCTGCTGCTCTGGCCTCTGTGCATCTGTATTACCTGATCCTCACGAGATTGTTCCTAGCGTTGTTCCTCCTTATGCGGGCATGTGAGGCGTTTATGGCCCACGTCACCGCATTCATAACATCGCATACTATCGGTACTGGCGTACACCATAAACAAACTCTCTTCGTGAGTGACGCGGAAAGAGACATCTAAAGTCCGCTCAGGGGAGTTTAGAAACATAAAGACCTGCTGTCTAAAGGAAAGGATGTGCTTTAGCGTGGCATTTTTACATCGCAAAGGAACCGCTTTAACAGGACTTGCAATCTTGCCGAACCTCTGTAGTTCTTTTAAAATGGCCTCATTACATATAAACGGTGGGACATTAGAAATAGTGACTTTAGTTGCTGGTGCAGAAAGCAGGGTTACCGGAACATATGTTTCTTTCACCCACACGCCGCTAACAGTCAAATCATTGACCAGTGCCTCTGATTTTAAAAATACGACTACGGCTTTATTCATCATTGAAGCCGAAACGATGTTCTCAAAACCAATCTTTTCACCAAAGACTAGGAGCATATCTTCTACGGACACCGCAGGGTCCGGTACACACCGGCACCCATTACGGAGTGACAGAGTAGCAGGCGTTAGCACGTTAGTGCTCGCCATACTGGCGACGTTGAGCCGCACGTACGCGACAAAAACACTCTTCCTTATCCAGAAATTATTAACAAGGGAAAAGAGAGAGAGAGAGAGAGAGAGAGAGAGACAGAGAGAGGAGAGGAGAGGAGAGGAGAGGAGAGGAGAGGAGAGGGTTTATAGAAACTACTGGTGGAATTTCAAAAGTTCAATATTTTTATGTAAATATATTATTTTCCAGAATGCACTAATTTATCTGAAAATTAAAAAAAAAAAAAAAAAATCTAAAAAAACTAAAGAATGTGGTAGATATTTTGTGGTGCTTTATGTCAAAATTAAAATTTGTTTTGACAGCTGTGCATTTTAACAGCATTGAAAACAGAAAGAAAAATGCATTTCATATTGATTAATAAATAGGAATAAATGAAGAGTTTGGTTCCAAAACACGATAAATGCAATTTTCAAAAAATTGAGTTTCCACCAAAATCAGTATTGTATCTGGTCGGTATTGAGAAGTCATTTATTAATTTTGCTCAAAACGCGATATCCGTCGTGTTATTCTGTCATGTTTCCTCCCTTTCTTTCCAAAACGCTACAAACGGCAGTCTCCTTTTTCTGCAGAACGCGATATATTCACTCAACCAATCACAGCGCACCATTCCAGGCACTAAACAGTAATGGCTGCGCTCTGAATACACCTGTCATCCTAGTTTTCCTTATCTGCTTTGTACTTTGTGATCAACAAAAACAGGGAAATGAATACTTTTGATGGCATTGATGAATCTGTGGTGGTTTCTGCGGTGGGGAAGAAACGCAAGTCATCGAAATGTAATCATTTACGTGAGGAGATGAGGCACTGGGTTGAGCTGTTGCTTGTTACACGACAGCATCAAACTTCTGTCGCGGTCTACAAAACTGAACCATGGACCGTTTTTAAAAGCCGTTTTTAATACCAATGTACTCGGCAAATGTGTTTTTTTTTAACCGTGCTGTGGCGCCAGATACTCTTTAATCGGTAATGATAAATAATTAATTTATAACATTAACAAAATGACCCATTGAATTCATTTTGGGAGCGACGACAATGTATTTTTAGTAAAATGCCTGTATATAAGATAAGTATTGACAAAGTTCAGACGCTGGCATATATGTGAATCACTTACTTTGCTGTGTATTTTCAATTTGAAAATAACTTTTATATTGAATGATTAATTGCATTTTGAAAAAAAATAAATAAATAAAAAAATGTCATGGATTTATTGCATTTTGGGGAAAAAAGAATCCATTTTTATAATAAACCTTTTAAATTCAAAATGTAGATTTGAATTTTTAATGTTTTTATAACCAAAAGATGCTATGTGAAAGTTTGAAACAGAAAATAGTGGTTTTCATCTTGCCACTTTCTTGGTAAAGAAAGCACATTTTTACTCAAATTAATCAAAATGGAGTTATTCCGTTTTGGAACCAAACTCTTCAAATAGGCATTAATAGTCTAAATTAATTATGTTATTATGTGTCTTGTCTCAAACTTGTGTTAAGGCCTGTTCACACAAAGAACATCTTTGTCTACACATGGATAATGATGATAACCAACAGGGAACTGAACAAAACAGGCAGTATAAATACATTGGTTAACATAAGACACATGATAATCATTACGTTACAATGGTAACAAACATGAACATGAGTAACCAAGTTTTTTTGAGTAACCAAGGAAACAGCAAGAATGAGCGGGGAAGCAGGAACAAAAGGAAACGCAAAAGAAATTTAAAATAAAAGACAACATAACAGGACCTATTCGTAACAGTACTCCACCCTTCCTGGAATGGGTTTTGGAGGTGAGTGTGGAACTGTGATGGACAAGACCCTGGAGGAGATGACAGAGAGTGATTCCATGGCAGAGCTGATGGAGGGAGGGGCCAAGGTGGAGCACTGATGGACGGCCTGGGCAGAACCTGGTAACCGACTGACAGAGAATGAGCTGGAAGAGATGGAGACCCATGCGGAGCTGAGAAGACGATGTACCAGGGTGACATTGATGGCCCGGAAGTCCAAGGTGGAGCCCCAAGCCTGCAGGACTGAGGTGGAGCTGGGGGCTTGAAAGACTGAGGCAGCGCCTGAGGGAACGAGGTCAAAGGCAGATCCAGAGGGAAGGAAGAGCCTGGTTGAGTTGAAGGTATGGAAGGCTTAGGTGCAGCCAGAGGCCCTGAAATCCACAATGAAACCATATTGGACCCTAGGGAGCACAGAGTGCAGATTCATAGGCCTGGAGGCCTGAGGTGAAGCCAACGAATCTGCATCACCATGCTGAACTGATTGGGAAGCTTGAGGTGGTGACGGAGAGCTAGACAGCTTGTGGGGAGGGCAGAGCCAAGTAGCTGGATGACATCAGTGGAGACGGCAGATCCAGGAGATTGGAAGGAGCCAGCGGAGGTGTCGAGACCAGGGAGACTGACTGGGACACAGGTGCTAGGAGATTGGATGGGGACATCAGAGGAGGAAGGACTCTGGATGAAACCAGAAGATCTAAACAGCCGGACGGGACCAGCAGGATGATCTATCTATCTCATAGCAACCACCCAAAACAACTTAGCAACTGCATAGCAACACCTTAGCAACCCCTCAGAATACCCTAGCAACCACATAGCAACACCCTAGAAACCACCCCAAGTACCCTGGCAACCACATAACAACACCTTAGCAACCACCCGAGTTCCCTAGCAACCGCATAGCAACACCCTAGCAATGACCCTGTGTACCCTAGCAACCATATAGCAACACCCTAGCAACCACCTTGAGTACCCTAGCCTTGAGACTCTATCTATCTATCTATCTATCTATCTATCTATCTATCTATCTATCTATCAAAACTACTAAACTAAAACTCAATGAAGCTTCCATTCTATATACTATTATCAAAGTCCCTTTAAGACAAGTAATTTCACTCGGCAACCATCTTTGAAACACCTCTCGGGCATCCTGGGCATCATGCAATCTCTTTGAATGGGGAAACATCAAATTCTCCAAAACTGTTCACCAACCTTACGATTAAATTTCATATTTGAAATCACCAACGAAATCTAACAACAACCGGCTCATAAATTTAGTTTCTAAATGCTCGAATCATGACAAAAAAAAAAGTATTTTTCAGGCTGGATCAAGCTAATGTGCATGCGCATACCTAAATGCGCGTCTCTTCGGACTCTTCTATAGAAACATAGAAACCGGTGATTCTAATGGACGCAGAAGTGACGCTATGACTTTACCAGTCGGCAATTGGCTCTTATTTAGAAGGCGGGACTTATTTTGCACGTTACACTTTCTCCCATTCAAAACAATACGAGTGACACGTCTTGTGTTATTCTATAGTCTTTGCTATTACTGAGCCATTCAAACTCATTCAAACTCATAAGCTAACTAACTAACCTTCTAACTAACTATATAACTATCTATCTAACTTACTAACCATCTATCTAACTATCTATCCAACTTACTAACCATCTAACTAACTTTCTATCTAACTTACTATCTATCTATCTATCTATCTATCTATCTATCTATCTATATATCTATCTATCTATCTATCTATCAATTATCTAGGCTAACTAACTATATAACTAACTCAAATTCAAATCAAAACAAACTGAAGTACTAACTAACTAACTTACTAACTGAAACTAACTTACTAACCATCTAACTATCTAACTAATTAACTAACTTACTATCTATCTAACTCTATCTTACTATCTATCTATCTATCTATCTAACTAACTAACTTACTATTTATCTATCTATCTAACTATCTAACTTACTAACTATCTAACTTATCTATCTATCTATCTATCTATCTATCTATCTATCTATCTATCTATCTATCTATCTATCTATCTATCTATCTATCTATCTATCTATCTACAGTACACTCACTCACACTTACTTACACATTATTTAGCTTTTAAACTACTAAACTAAAACAAACTATTTCAAACTGAAAAGCTTCAAACTTCAAGCTTCTAAACTACTCCAAACCTTCTGGCTAGGCTTTTTCAAGCCAACTTAAAGTTTGTCTACGAACTTTACTCATCTAGTTATTATTATTATTATTATTATTATTATTATTATTGCTGAATTTTGCCCAATCCTGTTGTGGTAAGTATAGACAATCCTGTTGTGTGCATGACAGTACATTTGAGGTTAGGGTGGGTATCGTTAAGCTTTTAACGGTATTACAACTCTTACCAATACTCCTTATTGATCCAGTGCTTTAACGGTATTCTTATCGGTACTTTGTGTTGTGTTTTTAATGAAAACAAGAAACAAATTGAAAACAGAATTAACATTGCTTTATTTTTTTTTTTTTTAAATGTAAAATAAATAAAATAATTATTTTTAGTAAAACAAACAGTCATGTTTGAACAAATAACTCTTATACACAAAACAAATGAACATAAAACAAATTAAATGAACAATATTTTCATGTAAAAGAACATACAGTGGCATAGAGCAACATGGGTGGGGCATGCAGGAAGGCTGCATAAGGACAAACAGTTTTTAACCATTCTTCTGGAGAAAGATTAGCATATTTGCCTTTTCTGGCAGAAGATGGGACCTATCCTGACTTAATGCGTTTTCAGCAGTTGAAAACACCCTCTCACTAGGGGTGGAAGAGGCTTGAGCACAGAGGTAGCTTGTTGCAATTTTTGTGAGAAGGGGCAGAATATTTCTCTTCTCCCACCACCACATCACAGGATCTTCAGCCATAGGAATGGGAGGCAGGCTTTTGTAGAGCTCAACCTCCAGGTCAACACGCTCGCTGAAGGTGAGGGTCAAGCTATCCTTTTGGATTGTTTACCTCAATTCACTGTCCTCCTCTGAGAACAGCTCCTCCAAGGCACTCCTAGTTTTGTACAATGGAGGAACTGTCTCCTCCATTTCCTCACCTTCTCCTTCAGATTCCTCCTCCTTTTGCTGATGTTATATGTCTGTCTGTTCCATGCCTGTTGTTGGTCCTGTCACAATGTCAACAACTTTCTTCCTCGGTCTGTCCCAAGTTGCATCACTGACTGACCTCCCTTTAAATCTGGGGTCCAGTGCTGTGGCTTCATGCAGGAAGGCCTGAATGTCATCATTCTGATATCGCTGGGAGAGGTTCTCCCAGACCTTCTCTTTTATAGATGCTACAAAAATTGTATCCTCATCCTTCACAGTAAAATGGTGGCATTCTTCTCACATGACACACAGTGTGGATGTATAGAGGATTCTCATGAGCTGGACAGACTCCTCAGCCTTATGGAAGTCCTCATCTTTCAGTCGGTCAAGTTTGTCTTTGGACAATGCTTTTCATAGTCGTGGGTCCAAGGCTGCAGCTTGGATCGCTGGATACTGCTGCATGAATCTATCATTAGATAGAGAGTTCCACCTGGTCTTGACATCCAGGATGAATGAGTGCTGTGGAAGGCCTGAAACAACAACAACAAAACAACACACATTTCATTCACACTTGAATATGGAATTAAATTGTGAGAGATGTGAATTTCAAAATAACACTTATAATAATAGTTTGAACTGACTTACCAAGGAGCTGCTGCTTTTCTGTCAACACTGTTTTGGACATAGAGGATCTCTTGAACCACACGGCCACTGCTCTGATCCGGGATGCCCATTTATCAATGGATGCAATTTTGTAAATTTTCTGTGCTGCCAGATTCAATGTATGAGCAAAACATCCTATTTTTAGGATCTTGAGCTTCTTGATGGCAATATCCATATTGCCAATATTATCAACAGTCACAGCTACAGTCTTGCTCAACTCAATCTCAAACTCTTCCAGAATATCAGAGATCTCTTCTGCTACTACTTCACCAGTTTGTGATTTGTACACTGCCCTGGTGTGGAGGACCTTCTGTTTGACACTGCCCTGGATTGTGTAGTGCACTGTAATAGTGAGATAGTGATCCTGGCGGAGTCTGGTCCACCTGTCTGTTGTAATGGCCAGCTTTGGTACATCCTTCAGCTCACTGATCACATTGGCCTTTTCAACACCATACCAAGTGACACTAATGTGTCACTGAGATAACTTCTAGAGGGAGGGGTATATTTCAGTGTCTTGCACATATCCCTATGGTAAAAAAACAATGATAGATTTAATTTGTTATATTTTCATTATTAAATTGTGTTGCTGTTTATTGTATTGTGGAGCGATGGGACTAATAGACAAACCTTTTATAATACTATATCCTAAAAATTAATAAAACTATATACTGTGTATACTGAAAGTGTTACCTAAAAGTTGGACTTTACTGATGCAAATGGGTGTAGGCCTTTCACAATGAACTTGGTCAAGGCTAAGTGGCATTCATTCACCCTCTCCTCAGGCATTCTCCCACTAGCTGCCAGCGTGAAGGGGGTTTGGGCTGGTTTTTTGACTTGGACCAGGGGTTTTAGGAAGAGTCAGTTGGTTCAATGAAGCTGCAGCGTTTAAAAAAAAAAAAATGCAAAATGCAGCTAACAATCAGCTGTGGCTAATGTTTACATTTGATAATGGACCCATGTTCACTTGATTTATATAATAATGTGTGGTTAGAGCTGCACAATAAATTGATAATCCCCCATATCTCCCATGATTCTGAAAAAAATTAGACAACTAAAAAAAACACGTAATTTACTAGAGGTTCTAGCAAATGCTTCAATCTATTTAAAAATACATTAATTTGAAATAAATTATTTAAAAAAATGAATGGTCAATATCTCATTCATAAAGATTTGTTTCATTATTGGATGAATCAACATTTGTGGATGAATCTTTTTAATAAATGATTCAATGACAAACACTTTATTAAACAGTCTCTTGTCGCCACCTACTGGGCTAACAAGATAAGTGATACAATACAAATGTCATAATAACACTTTAAAAAATATGATTTGCTCTATTTTTATCGCTACTGTAGATATCAGTTTATCAATGTTCATACCCAAACTATAAACTTTTATCCCAGTACACATTTGTCCCCTGTTATTTAAATGTGTGTAATAACTGTAATACAAATAAAGATAATGTGAAGTTGAAAAGACTGTTTGTGAAGCAGCTGTACATTTACATGGCAGCGGCAGCGTGAACACAGATTTGAATGTTGCAGTGCGATGATCATTCTTTAGGTTAACCAAAGTCCCTCTTCGGTTTAAAGCTTCTTTCATGTCACAAGTGTCAGCAGAACGTAAGTAGCCCCTGTTTTCACTGCCCATATCAATGAATGAGAGCTTCACATTGGAAGTGTGACGACGACCCTCTCATTCATTGACAAAATATGCGCTGCTCACGCTCCGCTGAGTCTGACACTTGTGCCGAGAAACAGCCATGGTAATAGACACTTAGCGGAATCATTGTCATAAATTAGAAATACGATCGCGTGGGTGTTTGAATTGAAATTGATCTTTTAACGACTAATCGTGCAGCTCTAAGTTATAATTAATAAAACTAATACACAAGTTTTAAGTTTGGAACAAAAATTTGTTTGGGAAGACTGCTAGATGGGGCAACCAGAGATGAACTAGCTAGACAGTTGAAAACTTTGCATTTCTCTGTCTGCACATAATGCACTTTTGACAGATGCTTTGTCAGATTGCTTGTGTTTCCGCCTAGCCTGGGTGCCAGCCCGTTTTTTGGACGGGAAGTTCGGTCTGGACTCGATCCATTGTGGAGTAATTATGCTCGGCTCCCAGAAGTCCGAGCCAATCAAATTGCCAGGGCGGGCTTTAATCGATGATGGACAGGCTATCTGCGGTTACGTAACCACCCACGTCATCAAAGAGCGCTTGGGGAGTTTGATTGACAAGCGATCTAACCAATCAGAACGCTGCATCCGCCATTTTGTCCAACAAAGCAGTCAGGAGTTAGAAGATTAACATCGGTGGAGTTAAACTTGAAAAATTGTGCATATTGACGTCTTTCCGTGTTTGAAACAACATTCATTCTCATGTTCATTCATGTTTATTTGATGCTATAAATGGACTAGTAGGAAGAGATGATCGGTTCACGAGCCTCTTGAGCTGAGGCGCTACAGCAATCTGTCACGATCATGGTCACAACACATTAAAGAGCCACAAAACGGTTTTTATTGTTTGAATTTTTTTAATAACTACACAGTTTGAAAGCTGGGACTTTGTCTAATATCATAGTAACCTGCTCTGTCTCGTCTGTCAATGTGTTGTCAGTTTCTTCTTTGCTCCGCGATGTATTTTCCACTCTGTGGCGTGACAGCGCCACGGCTTGTCGGACAAAGCAACAGTAACTTAGGGGGACGAGTCTTTGCAAAAGGTCAATTAGTTTACAACAATGATCGCTGTTGAAGAACTGAGATGTGTAGATTCCGCCATCGCGTCCGTTATAGAAGATATCGACAGCGCAGTAATTTTAAAAGAGGAACAGAGGACCGCGATCAAGGCATTTGTCGATGGGAAAGATGTCTTTGCCGTCCTTCCTACGGGATTCGGCAAAAGTTTGATTTATCAGCTGGCCCCGATGGTCGCTAAGAGTTCTGTTGACAACTATGCGTCGCTCAACACACGTCACTTACTCTGTAGCTCTGATTGGTTGTAGGTCTATCCAATTGAGGTCTTTCCTGGATCGGTTGAAATACGCCCCCATAATCAAAGCCCAATGGAGCAGTATCAGACTCATATTCTGACTAGAATTGAGTATGACCACGTCAGGCTAGTTTCCGCCCTTACAAGCAAAAATATTGTTGCATTTATGGTAACAAGCGTTGTCTACATCAACTCTAGTGAAGTGTAACCACACTTTTGAACGTTTGATTCTCTCCACCATTGTCACTCTATGTATTGAGCGAGTGTTTGTTGTGTATTGTTGTGTGTGTGCGTGCGCGCCGCGCTCGCTGTTGCGTGTGACAGACAGCCTCCGCGCACGGGAGATTTCACTTCTGGATTGCAAATGTCTTAATTTTATCGAATATTAGAAATGATTAGTGAGAAAATGTGCAAGATAACGTTTATTTAACAATAATAAATAGGAAATATATTTTCTTAATTTCTCCAGTACCGATAACAGAACCGATAATGTCAGAGCTTATTGATACTACGGTCTTTCATAATTAAGCACCGGGGCCAGTTTAATACCGGGTTTTGGTACCCATCCCTAGATGAGGTGAGTACAAACAATGAGTCTTTATTGGATGGATATGAGAGAACAGAGTGGGAATTCAACAGGTGAGGATATAAACAGTTGATAGTTGCTTGAAGACTTAGCTGATTGTGACACATTGTTTCCGGTGCAGGTGACGAGGTAATGAAGACTGATAAACAGAGAATTCAGGAAGATGATGATGGTGAACAGAAGATGAAATACAGAATAATCAGGAACAACAGGTAGGTAACTCAGGCAGGAACAAGGTAGGAACACCCCCGGGACGAGGAAGGGTGTCATTTCTGGATCCTGGATGAGAAAAGGAGTTAAAGTCATAGGCGCGGTGTCGGCCGTTTTGGCTGAGGCCTCAGATTTGGCGGCCATCTTGGATGAGGGCTAAGGTGTGACGGCCATTTTGACTGAGGGCTCAGGTGCGGCGGCTAACTTGGCTCCGGGTTCAGATTCGGCAGCCATGGTGGGACGAGACTCTGAAGGGCGGCCATGATGTGATGAGACTCTGGAAGGGCAGCCATGACTGGACGAGACTCTGGAATGTCAGGCATGATGGGACGAGACTCTGGAACGGCAGCCACCTTAGGATGAGACTCTGGAATGGACAAGGGTGACTGTGGCTGAGTGGTGTTGATGTCTCCATCAACCTCACCGACTGTGAGAGAAGAACCACTCAACCATAACACATAATCAATAAAATGAGCCGGGGAATAGGTGGTAGATGCCGCTGGAGATTGTTGATAGAGCTGATCATCCAAACCACAACAAAAGATAGTCTTAAGGGTATCATCGTCCCAGGTTACCACATGGGAAAGCTCGAGGAACTCCTTCACATAGTCCTTGATTGAGTGGCCATCTTGGAAAAAAGTGATCAGCTGGTTAGCGGGTTTGATAGGGGTGTGGAGAATGCCCATCTTAATTTTCGTGGTCTGGTCTTCTGTCATGCACACAGAGGAGGTCAGACGAGGTAAGTACAAACTATGAGTCTTTATTGAATGGATATGGGAGAACAGAGTGGGAATGCAGCAGTTGAGGATATAAACAGTTGATAATTGCTTGAAGACTTAGCTGATTGTGACACATTGTTTCTGGTGCAGGTGACGAGGTGATGAAGATGATGATGAACAGATAATTCAGGAAGATGATGATGGTGAACAGAAGATGAAAGACAGAATAATCAGGAACAACAGGTAGGTAACTCAGGTGAGTAGACAGGTAGCACTTAGGTGAGTCATAGGATAGGGTCTGTGGTGCTTCTCATTGACGTTGACGAGACCAGACAACGATGTGATGGGATCGCTAGCAGATATAAAGGGTGAGTAATTTAGTTTAGTTTAGTTTAGTTTATTAATTTATAAAGCACATTTCAAAACAAACGAGGTTGCAACCAAAGTGCTGTGCAGAAAAACAAAAATTAAAACAAAATTAAAGCACACAAAACAAAAAGAATTAACACACTGGATCAAAAAATGTACACCCTCAATTAAAACATAAAGAATACAAATAAGTTTTTAAAGAAGATTTAAAAGTATAAACAGAGGGAGAAGATCTAATATTGAGAGGGAGACAGAGAAAGCCCGACCACCTTTAGTTTTATAACGAGAAAGTGCAGGTGCAGGGAATCAGTATTCAGGTAATGGCTGACTGAGTGCATGTGTGGATCAGGAGGGATGCTGGGAAATGTAGTGCGGAAAGAGTGACTGAGCTGGCGACTGAGTGTGACTGTGACAACATTAAAGGGATAGTTCACCCAAAAATGAAAATTTGATGTTTATCTGCTTACCCCCAGTGCATCCAAGGTGACTTTTTTTCTTTAGTCGAACACAAATTATGATTTTTAACTGCAACCGCTGCTGTCTGTCAGTCAAATAATAGCAGTAGATGGGAACTTCAACTATAACAGTAAATAAAACTTGCTTAGACAAATCAAAATTAAAACCTGCGGCTCGTGACGACACATTAATGTCCTAAGAAATGAAACGATCGGTTTGTGCGAGAAACCGAACATTATTTATATAATTTTTACCTCTAATACACCACTGTCCAACTTCGTTCAGCTTCCTGTTAGTGAGGTCAAAAAAGGCGTT
This sequence comes from Chanodichthys erythropterus, assembly GCF_024489055.1. NCBI lineage: Eukaryota > Metazoa > Chordata > Actinopteri > Cypriniformes > Xenocyprididae > Chanodichthys > Chanodichthys erythropterus. The sequence continues at coordinate 11,696,938 of NC_090227.1, read as the reverse complement.
CTGAAGACGGAAGTGATGTCTCGCCCATATACTTCAATGAGCGCGAGACATCACTTCCGTTGTCAGAGCGCGATCAGACCTCACTAGCCGGAAGCTGAACGAAGTTGGACATAGTGGTGTATTAGAGGTAAAAAATTCTATAAATACTGTTCGGTTTCTCGCACAAACCGATCGCTTCTTGTCTTAGGACATCAATGTGCCGTCACGAGCCGCAGGGTTTAATTTAGATTTGCCTATGGAAGTTTTTTCGACTCTTATTGTTCAAGTTCCCAATCACTGCTATTATTTGACTGACAGACGGCAGCGGTTGCATTTAAAAATCATCATTTGCGTTCGAATGAAGAAAAAACGTCATCTACATCTTGGATGCCCTGGGGGTAAGCAGATAAACATCAAATTTTCATTTTTGGGTGAACTATCCCTTTAAGCTTTTGAAAAAAAAAAAAATAATAATAATAATAATTAAGAAAAAAAAAAAACAGAATAATCCACACATTTGCAATACGGGAAAGAAAATTAAAAAGAATAATAATAATTAAGAAAAAAAAACAGAATAATCCACACATTTGCAATATGGGAAAGAAAATTAAAAACCATAGGTATGTCTAATCCCTGATATACTTAATCCTCTTTTGTTTCATGTATCTCTTTTCAGATACAGGCCTGGTGGCGGGGGACTCTCGTACGCAGAGGACTGCGTTCTCCTAAGAAAGCAGACAAATCCAAGTCTAAAGCTGGCAAAAAAAGCAAAAAGAAGAAGAAATGATTACTGTCACAATAGACTTCTTTAGTGGCTGCAAAAAAAAAGGAAAATAATAAAAAAAAATAATAATAATTATAATAATTAAAGGGAAGCAAGTCATTGCCAGAGCATCAGCAGAGTTGACAGTTTTGTGACAGGAGTGACAAGGATTTACTCAAGTAGTACTTCATATTTTAAAGGATTGAAATTACTACACCTTTTGTAATTTTACGCTGAAAAATACCAGATTATAGGTGAAAATTAGCACTAAAAGGTCACACATTAGTTCAACCACTAAGAGAGATGTGGGTTTAGATAAAAACTAAAAAAAAAAAACTAAAAAAAAAAAAAAACTTTCTTTATTAAAAAGACAAATACAATGAAAATAAAACTGATGAAATGATCTGGAACTGGTAAAATTGTGTGAGATGGCCTTCTTTCTAGAAAACAAAAAGAGGATCAAATCAGGTTTACCATGATAATGGCAGATTAGTTAAGGACACAAAGCATGCAGAATGATGTCCATGATAGTACTTGATTCAAGGCCAGCCTTATCATGAGCTTGGCCCACCTTAGCAAACAAACCCTGGCTGCATCACATCACCCTAACAGTCCTATGGCCAACCTTTTGTTTTCATGTAGGCTACAGTATGCTTAGTTTTAACACCCACTGATCTCACACACGGTCTAAGTAAGATACTCTGTAAATACTCAAATAAATATTGTGCATGAACACTGACCTGATACCTGTAAATCCACTCTATATTTTTTGTTTTGTGTTTGGGGGATTGCTGAATGCCGACATCTGGTGGTCAGAATATGTCATGCGTCAGCAACCTTTGGCTCTGGTGCTTTTTAGGCAGCTGCCACAATGAAATACAGAAAGATATTTGCGGAAAACTTAAAAAAAAGAAAAGTATGGACTTTTGAGTTTTCATATTTTATGAACATTTTTATTTTTATCACCCTTTTTATTAATATAAAAATACTTGAGATTTGGACATTATGTATTTATACTGAAGTATTTATATTTAGACAGGCTATTTATATGACAGAAAACATTAGGCTAAACCCCAATTAGAGATAGAGCACTAAACTCACAGTTTATAAACACAGTTTGGTCATGGTTTATTATTTATTTCATTATATTGAATGTTTGGATCAAGAAAACAACACAAGGATTCTTCAAATCTGTCAGTTTATTATGTCAGTGAATAATAATACGCTTTGTAAACATTGATTGATTCATATGGTGTAAAAAGGTTTATAGTAGGTGTAAACAGTGATTAACAAGCATTAATCAGTAAGGCAGCTTTTGTCAGTCACTAGCTGTGTCCCAATAAGATAAGTCAATATTTGAACAGCTTAAAGCTTTTATTATTATTATTATTATTATTATTATTATTATTATTATTTATCTATTTATTTATTTTACATTTGTATCATTAGATATTTGAGTAAGCTGAAACCCAATACGTATGTTTAAAAGTGTAATTCGGCAAGATCTCTCATAAGAATTGTGCCTTCAGTGGTGTGCAATGAGTTCTGGGGTACGGTCAGGCCATTGTGGGAGAAACGAAGGATGCATTTGGAAGCAAAATTTGAAGGAGTCTTCCAAATTCGGACAGCCTTTGTCACTGAAATGTAACATGTTAATGCTTGTGAAGAACATGCTGCTACTCAGATGCGCAGCATTAGCTGATATTAGCATCAGTTGCATATTGAAAAAAAAACTAATTTAATATTTGATGATTTAAGCAAAAAGTTCCATTTCGATGGTGATGAGCATGTGCCGACTAAGTGTCAACATTCCTCCCACCCAACCCTTCAGGACATCAGCCCGGCTCCTCATGCTCTCCTGCCGTTCTTCTCATTCAAATGATCTAACTAATCATCACATCACTCCAAACAGCAGTCATCAATCAGCAATCAACATGTCTACCCAATCAGCATGAGTGGAGACATATATATAAAGGCAGTCGACTCGCTTATGTTTTTTTGACTGTTTTCAGCATTCCTCCACCACCTCGTCTCCTCACACTCGCATGATTGGTTTCCTAAACCAGAAATACAGGGAGAGTACTCTGGGTTTGGGCCAAATACCGAACTTCGAGCTCTCTCCTCGGACAGCACGCCAAATTTGCATACCATTACTATCCGATACACATACTATTAGGTATCTGATTATTTGTAAGTGTGAACTCATTAAAGGGGTGTAGTGTCGCTTACACTAGTCACTACACTCTGCTACTGAAGCCGGCTATAGCCCTCATATGATGATGCACTGGCTATACCACTGTTTTCAATGCTGTGTCTATCTGCACTCACTCTATGCGACTGTTATATAGCCCCGTGTAGAGAGTGCATTATCAGAACGCTCCCCCGGACTGATCGCACTGAAACAGATCCTCTCATAGGGTGGCCAGGGGACTATTATTTCAGTGCATCTGGAGAATGCCTGCCTCTATGTTCAGAGCATCACGAGGTTGTTCATAGAGTCGTCTGCCCGATAGAGATTCGTCTCTGCTACATGAAGAGTCTGGCGTCATCTAGCTTTCGCTAGGTTTTATATCCTGGAAATTCCCTTTTTTGCACTGCATGTTCTGTCTGTGCAGGGGAAGATGGCTGCACTCTTAAAAATGCTGGGTTAAATATGGACAAGCACAGGGTTTGGGTTGTTTTCACCCAGCCATTTTTTTCAACTGATTTTGGATATATATATTTTAGCCAGCAATATAGTAATGTAGTAAAAGGCATGTTTTTGCTCACCCCCAAATAGGGGCAAATTTGTGGGGTATTTTAAGCTGAAACTTGACCAGACAAGAGAGGGCATAATAGGTGCCCTTTAACCCAACCTGCTGGGTTTGTCCATATTTAACCCAGCTTGGGTTGTTTTTAACCCAGCATTTTTTAGAGTGTGAGCAGCCATTGGATGACTGAGAGATTTCATGGCCATGCCCCTCTCTGGTGCATGTTTCAACTAGGTCATATAGGCCGATGTGCAGGGCCATGCTCGCACTAATAGCTACTGCATGTGCAAAACCGATGCATTCATGACACAGCCTTCTGTGTTCTATTGTTTTAGTAGTATTTATGCACTACAGCTGTAGCTATCGGCCCTTTTTGTGCTTATGAACCTGGTTCTTCCCGCAGATTTATGCTGGATGCTATGAATATATGTCACTCGTAAGAGCTGGTTTAATGTTGTATGCACCAATGCGCTTGTTGCTTATTATTACCACGGTCTGCATTTCATCAGTCCAGCGGTGCTTGACTGTATGTAGGACAGTGTTGAAGACGCCGTCTCAGCCCTCTACCAACTACATGTCTGGGTGTTTCAACTAGGTTGGGTACCCAACCGAAGTGAGGCGGCACTACAGGCCCTTCAGTGAACAAACTATGTGTACATTCATGAAATGTTTAATGCGTCTCTCTCCCCTCTAAATGAGTGGAGCTCGCGTGCTGAATCAGTCTGGATGTTGACTGATCATAGTCCATTCAGAGATTGTGTTAAAACATCACAGACTTCTGCTTCTCAACCACCCAGAGTGAACTGGACTTTGTTGTAATGCGAGCTCACATTTCACTGGGGCGCTCACAGTTTGTAACTTATACCTTCGTTCATTCGAGCCAAGAAGTTTCTGCCTTTAACTCTTAAACAGGCAAGACTGGAAAATGATCAGGAAAAATTATTTAATGTCACTTTTTATATCATCTGGACTTAAGTAAAACATATCCAAAGGAATTTTTGAAATATTTGATGTAGTTTGGATTTTATGAGTTGTTTCTCCCAGGAAATGTAGCCCTGTTAAGGTATAAAAAAAAGGATTGAGTTGATTTTGAGTTAAAAAAAACTGCAAATGTTAATATTCACTTGTAAAACTGATATTATTATGTTTAGTTTGCATTTTTAACATATTTGAGTTTCACACAGCTAATTTTATGGTAGAACAGGGGTGGGTGTCCACCCTAGGTTTTATAGATCCCCAAAGCGACATCTATCGATGACGCAGTGTCGAGGGACTGACTCGAAAGGGAACATCTCTGGTTACCTAGCATAACCTTGATTCCCTGAGAGGAGGAAACGAGACACTGCGTACGCTGCCGTGTTACATAGCTCAGTCTTTGACAGCTGCGCTTTGCTTCAGTCCACGACGTCAATGACGTCCAGCGCCGCCTTATAGTGCCGGGGAGCCCGCCTCTATTTTACGCCTTTAACGCCATTGGCAGGGGAATTCTTGCCCACAAGATTTCATAAGGCTTCAGTAGTTTCAAGGAAGGAGGGGATAACCCCAAAGCGAAATCTATCGATGACGCAGTGTACATATGTACGATATGTACATATGTACGATTGTACATATGACATGACAATTTATTTTATTCAATATCAAGAATCTAAAAGGTGTGCATCAAACCTGAAATCAACATGAACACTTTAAGGTTGGTTTTATGACTGAAGTATGACGCAGTGTCTCGTTCCCTCCTCTCAGGGAACTGAGGTTACGTTAGGTGACCAGATACATTTTGTAGAGTTTTGTGTTAGCACCTGAGAGCATTACTTCAAAAAGTACAATTTTATGAGTATTTGTATAAGTCTTGGTGGTAGCACTTTAGAATACTGTTTCGACATTAATGAATAACAACTAAGGAACAAATATGTAACACAATATTAAAATTCTAGTTACTACTAATAACTTAACAAGAAACTCCGATTAACTAATATGGAAGTAAAATGATGCCATATGTTTTTGAAACAAAAAGCATCTTAAATTGCACTACTTAAAAAAAAAAAAAATGCATTGCATTGACTGTGCTTGTATTTTAATGCATTGTATTTTTAAGGCTTGCATTTTTATGGGCTGAAATTCAACATGGTTGTACATTTAAGCTGTGAATATTTAAATTCAAAACATTCCACACACATTTTCATTGTTAAAAATGCAATAACCATATTCACCTTTCAGATTTCACTTCCAAAATATTCATTGTTTAAAAATACAACCTATAATATTCAGAAGGCAATTTTCGGTCCATTTAATTTCACATCATTATTGTCCTATTTTCCAACAGTTTCAAAACATTCTATATGCTCAATATGCAAATGTTTGTATACCTCAACAAAAATGCAAGCAATCATCACTGTCACAATAACTGTGATACCTAAGTGTGTGCTGGGTTTGCACTTGTGTCACTAGGTGGCACACAAACACCATTCAACATCACCGATTTCAAACCTTGATTTATCTCCACACTGTTGTTGTAAAATACAATAGACTCTAAAGCAAGATGTTGAGTGTTAATCAGACAGAACAATTGCAATATTATTATGTGCAGTAAATAGTATATTATTCAATATGGAAGAGGGAGTGAGACAAAAAAAGGAACTTGAGAAATATTTGAGACATCCAAACTCTGTATTCTGCCTGAAACAATTGAACCTACTCAGGCTCTGAGCGGGATTCAAAGCCACCATGTTCACAGCAGTAATGACTGACAATGTATGATTTATAGTCACATCATAAGCCAGTGTCGAGTTTCTTCTCATATAGTATACTTTTTTTTTTCTTTCTCGGCTGACTCTTCACGTTACATTTTAAATGTTTAATTGTGGCCTGTATCAGATACAGGTCTGGACAGCTGATGCTTTGTGATTTTTGCTGTTCAAAACTGATCGGCATCATGTGAGGGGGAATTGTTTTTATTTTGTAACGCCATTACAATAACTCAGACTGTTGTTGCCGTTTAGTCTACCTCACCAAAGCCAAACTGTTAATTAGTTCCATTATGTCAGGCGTGTGCCAGAGTGCTGTAATGGGAACATGTGACCTGTGTTCTGTTGTGTGATTTCTCTGTTCCCTGACCGCAGGAAGCAAAACCATCTGTTCTCCTTCTATTTTATTTCTCCACATGCTCACCACCACCCCATCTGCAAGTAAACACACATATCTCTAAATAAATTTGACACAATGTTAGCTTTCTTATTTAAAGGAATTTTTTTAAGCTAATTGGCAATCATGTTGATTACAGAACATAATCTGTCCCTTAGTTTTTGTTTGTTTGTTTTGTGTGTATGTGTGTGGGTTTATTTATTTATTTTATTTTTTTGTACTTGAATTATTCAGAAAAAAAAAAAAATAAAGTTGTCTAAATATTAACTGGGTTTTAAGATGTGATACAAAATAATGACTTACTGCTACTCAGACATAGCTTGTTTGAAGCTTATTATTCTGTATCAGCACAATCAGCAACCAGTTTACTGTTCTGGAGATCCTTGAACATTCATTTGAGTCACCAAGTGCTTAGGTGCATGGTGCATGGTGCATAAAAGTTTGGTGGTGCATAAAGATTAATGCTCTGCTGATTCTAATTGCTGAAGAGTTCCAAACTTCCACTATATCAGCACAAAAACAGTAAGGCAGGTAAGCGTCATGGAATGGGTTTCCATGGCCAAGCAGATGCATATCACCAAGCCTCACATCAACAAGTACAATGCCAAATGTTGGATGGTGTGGTGTAAAGCACATCGCAACTGGACTCTGGAGCAGTGGAAATGTGTTCTGTGATGGCACCTCAGTTGTGGGTAATGAGAATGGGTAATGTTCATTCACTCCCTCTACCTACATTTTCTGCCAGTACTGAGACTCGAACCCGCAACCTTCAGCTTACAAGGCAATATTCAGATAATGTGCCCCATTCAGATTCGGTGCCCCAGTGCACAAAGCAAGGTCTTTAAAGACATGTCTGGATGAGTTTGGTGAGGAGCTCTGACCTCAACCCCATAAAACACTTTGGGATGAACTGAAACAAAGATTGCGAACCAGGCATCCTCATCCAACATCAGTGCCTCACCTCACAAATGCTCTACTTCAGAGGTGCAAAACTCAGTTACTGGAGGGCCACATCCATGCAGAGTTTAGCTTCAACCCTAATTAAATTAGAGCATGGTTGAAACCAAACTGAAATCCAGGAACTGAGGTTCCCACCCCTGCTCTTTTGGATGAAAGGGCAAAAATTCCCACAAAAACACTCCAAAAACTTTTGGAAAGCCTTCCCAGAAGAATGGATGGGGGATGTCTTTGTTTTTAGAATGCAATGTCATTGCAGTCTCTGTTGAAGCAATAGACAGGTGTCCCAATACTTGTGTCCATATAGTGTATGTTTTGCATTCACATTTGCTCCAGTAGCAAAAGAAAAAAAAAAAATACATGATAGCATTTCTGTGACTTTCTAAAAGAGGAAAAAAATTTTGAGAGACTGATTACATTTGGTCAGAAGAAAGAAATATGCCAAACTTTCTCAGCTGTCAATGTTAGAAACACCCACAAAGCAGCATTAACTAGTTTTCTGAAATTTCAAAAGTAGTAGGGGAGAGTGGGGTGATTTGTGCCAGGGGGAAGTAGTTCCACCCATTGTTTCTGGAAAACCATAGAAGAAATTGGTCATGTGACCACATAATTTTGAAAAGCCATCCATTTTACTCATCCTCCAAAGAAGAGAGACACATGGCATGAGAGGAAAGCACATTTTAGCTAAAAAAACTGTTTTTTTCCCTTTCAAAGTAAAATTTCTATGATCAAGGTTTTTTGATTGTAGTGTCTGAACAATTATAGACAGGTTGGTAAACATTTCACACATGTTTTAATGCTTTAGCAGGCTACACAATGAGTCTATACAGTTAGCATGATGTTAGGTCTTAACTGCTGGATCATGCTAGTTTTTCACACTTGTGGGTCCGGGTTAAGTTGTGCCAGTGGCACAATTCACCCCCACGTTTGATTATTTTCAACATATTATTAATTTGTAATTGTACATTGTACTCTTACATTTTAGCAGTTAAACTTTGCGACATTCTTGATTTTAGACCAAAACCCATCATGCCACACACTTATAAAACACACTTTCTGAAGATGAAAAGCATGAAATGGTGCAATGTTGTGCAAAAGGCATGAAAACAACTAATATTGTGTGTCAACTGAATGCAGATTATTTGAAGTATCATAAGATTTGTGAGTGATTTAGAGCACAGCAGAACTCGGTCAGATAAAGGCTTAGTAATGAAAGTTCCTGTCAAAAACTATTATAATTATAATAATTGAGAGACAGCATTATGTATGTCAACAGGCATCTATTGCCAAAGCCTTTTTGTCTGAAATGATTCACAAATATCATATATTGTGTATTTAAGTTTGTGTTTTCCCAAAAACTACAAAATATGACTTACAAAATATGACTTACAACAGTTTAATAGGGTGACAATATCTAAATAAACCTTAAACGAGTAATTTTGCATTGAATTTGTCTTGCTTTCATATAGAATTACAGTTCATAACATTAAAATGTTCTGTTTTACTTCAGAAATGACTGGCACAAATTACCCCTACGTATTCTCCCCAGAGGCACAACTTACCCCGCACCAGGGGCAAGTTGTGCCACGAGACCACTTTTTTCCAAAAGCTATATTTCTGAAACAATTTATTTCAGATCCAAAGTTATTGTTCTCAGACATGCACCACATCCTGAAATATATGTACATTCTTAAGTTGAAGGCATTACTGCCATGGCCTCACTTTAAAGTCACTTTGAGTAAAAACTGGCACAACTCACCCCACTTTCCCCTATACCACAAAGTACAGTTGTAAATTCACATTATTTTTTAAAAAGCGAAAATATAATAAACAGCTAGATTTAACTGTGGAAACATGTCATCACAGTCTGTGAAAAGGGTCCATATCATGCCATTCATTCAAAAGGAATTCCATTCCAAGTTGTGTTCACACGGGTCTTTTGAGCAGAATCTCAGTGCCATGCACTAATCAATAACAGTGTCAGACCCAAACACAAACACAAGGTCAGTGAGAACCTAAACAAGGCCTTCAGCACAATATATCTGCACCTCTTGCCATCCGTCCCTCTTGGTGACAGATTCTCGGGTCACGCTGTCCTGGTCTGGACTCCTAATTTACGAGCCGCTGTCACCAGGTCTCCTTCTCGCTGTTCCGTTCATTTATTTTTGATGAAACTGACCCCAGACGGTGAACATGTGCATGTGATCTTCACTCATTCAATGCACTTATAAAATGTAAAGAACATGGACTAAACTAGACATTGGAAGTGAGATGATTGTGCTCAATCTATCATGTAAATGAAACTGGTAATTCAATAAATAAAAATGAATCTGAAAATTATGTTTATTTATTTTAGGCCTTTTTTTATTGACAGTAGATCATGGACAGAAAATGATATGGAGAAGAATGACATAAGTTGTAATCTAACCTACAATAGCTCACACCACTATTGGAAAAGCATCTTCATTCTACTACAGACTCAGTGTGTCAATGCAACGCTGAAGTACTGCTGATCATTTACTGTCCCTATTAAGGTGCCACTAAGCTGTAATGATAAGGCCACTATGAGCTTGTTGACATAGTGATCAAGCTTCATGCCTGTTATCTCAAGGCTTGGTGAACATAACCTGGAAATGTTAATATGATAAGCACTAAATGCAGCAAGCCTATTAAGCGTGAAGGAGCCCCTGAGAGCCCCTAATGGTTAATATATATGTTTGTATTGTTTAAGGATCATTTGCTAAATAACACAGTACTGCCACTTGTTTGCAGAGATTTCATATCAGTCCCATACTGAGCACACCAGCTGTTGTACAGTGTGTGTGTGTGTGTGTGTGTGTGTGCTTAGCTCCAAAGTGGCGTGCCTTAAGGTGTGTGCCAGTATAAACTCTCGCTATTGTGGGCTCCAGTTATAACATGAATGTTTTAGTGTATTCCTTACAGATTACACAACAACTTTTAAAACCCATGTGACAAACATTACTATTGTGGTACATTTATGTTATGACATATATTCCATAGTGAATGTAGGTTTCAGAATATGAAAATGACCAAGTTTAGAATTATAAATATTTAAAAAAAGAGAGAGAAAAAAAGAAATGTCCTCTCACATTCAACTGCTTTTCCCCCAGCAAATTTCATAATGTGTAAACATTTGTATGAACATAAGAAGATTCAACTACTGAGACATAAACTGAACAAATTTCACAGACATTTGATGAAATGGAATAATGAGTCCCTTGCAGTGAATGTTACTCCCCCTATTGAAAAAAAAAACAAAAACAGCATTTGCATAGGACCATCATAGGACCAGCACTTGACCAGCATAGGACCATCATAGGACCAGCACTTGACCAGTATAGGTTATGTTTTGAATGATGTTCAAAACATAACCTATTATGTTTTGAACATATGATGTTATATGTTTTGAAGCATGGCAGCTGGTTTGAGCTGGCTTATGCTGGTCCTTAGTTAGTCATGGGCTGGATTAAGGTGGTCCTGAGCTGGTTATAAGCTGGTCTTGAGCTGGAGCTAGTTGCTTAAGACCAGCTACTTGACTAGCTTAAACCAGCACATGATCAACTAAGGACCAGCATAAACCAGCTCAAACTAGCTGTCATGCTTCAAAACATATAACATCATATGTTCAAAACATAATAGGTTATGTTTTGAACATCATTCAAAACATAACCTATACTGGTCAAGTGCTGGTCCTATGATGGTCCTATGCTGGTCAAGTGCTGGTCCTATGATGGTCCTATGCTGGTCAAGTGCTGGTCCTATGATGGTCCTTACCAGCATATGCTGTTTTTTTTTTGTTTTTTTTTGTTTTTTCTATCAGCTGTCCTTCCTGTCTCACTATAAAACTGTTTTAGGTGTTTTGCATTATGGACATTGCAGTTTACTGCTTACATCTGCAGTCTTCATGCTTCCCTGCATCAAGACCCTTGCATGTACACAGAGGTGATCAGGGACCCGGGGTATCTTTCTCCTGGTGTTTTTCAGAGTCAGTTGAAAGGTCTCTTTAATGTACTAAGTTATTGGAACTGTGACTTTAATTGTCTACCGCCTGTAAACTTAAGGCTAGATTTACTAAACTGGGCAATTAGCGTGAGAGTGCAATTCCACAAATACGTCGGGAATTGGAGTGGCAAGTTTTGCGCGTGATCTACTGCTGACACACAAATTAAAGAACACAGACGCAGTCAAATCATTTACATAATGACCAACGCAATCTACCAAGAGCAGTGCAAATTAGCATTGGGTAGCAAATAAGCAGAGCTGATGCTCATTAGGTGGCTTGGCAAACGATATGTTCGGATAACGTCTTCTGCAGGCATTCCTCAGAAATTAATTCGACTGGAAAATATCTTCTCCCTTCTACCACGCGCTTTCTGTTCTCTGAGGTGTCTCCTCCTAGTAGTAACAATTGCAGCCATGTCGCAAAACGGGTTATGACATTTTTGGGTGTTAATTAATAGTGCAAATACCAGTAAATTTACTAGCACAAAAATTAGTAAATCATGTTGCGTGATTCATTTAAATACTCTCCCACAAATTTTGCGTCTGAAAGGGAAACTCCTACAAATGCATATGCAGTAAGTTCAGCTGCAAAAACAATTCAGTCCATGCCTTTTCAGCGCTAATTTTGCATTGCGTTCCTTTAGTAAATCCCGACAGTTGTTTTTTTTAATGCCAAAAGATGGTTTGCGCTGGTGCAAGCTGTTGGTAATCTGGCCCTTAATGTCTTAAGCAATTTCCCACAGGTGCATGTTCAATAATTGTTTTTGGTTCATTGAACAAGCATGAAAAACATTGTTTAAAGAACACAGACGCAGTCAAATCATTTACATAATATATAATAATATTGATATAATTAATTCATCTTTAACACTAGGACACGTGCCAAAAACCTTTAAGCAGGCTATTATCAAACCTCTTATTAAAAAACCTCAACTAGATCCGAGAGATTTAGTAAATTACAGGCCAATCTCGAATCTACCTTTTCTGTCAAAGATACTAGAAAAGGCAGTTTCAACACAACTGTGTTCCTTTTTAGAAAGAAATGGAATCTGTGAGGATTTCCAGTCAGGATTTAGACCATACCATAGTACTGAGACTGCTCTCGTTAGAGTTACAAACGATCTACTCCTATCATCCGATCGTGGCTGTATTTCTCTATTAGTGTTATTAGATCTCAGTGCTGCTTTTGACACTATCGATCATAACATTCTTTTAAAAAGACTTGAAAACTATATTGGCATTAGTGGAATTGCTTTGGCATGGTTCAAATCATACTTATCTGACCATTATCAGTCTGTGGTAGTTAATGAAGAGATGTCGTATCGATCACAGGTTAAATATGGGGTACCACAAGGCTCAGTATTAGGACCGTTGCTTTTCACTCTGTACATGCTGCCCTTAGGAGAGATAATTAGGAAGCATGGTGTTAGTTTTCACTGCTACGCTGACGATACTCAGCTCTATATTTCCTCGCGCCCTGACAAAACCTACAAATTCACAAAACTAACAGAATGCATAGCTGACATTAAAAACTGGATGACAAGAAATTTCTTATTATTAAATTCAGAAAAAACTGATATCCTAATCTTTGGACCAAAAACTTCCTCACGAAAAAACCTTGAATACTCTCTAACACTTGACGGGTGCTCCATTAAACCTTCGTCCTCAGTTAGGAACCTGGGTGTGCTCTTTGATACCAATCTTTCATTTGAAAGTCATGTTTCTAGTATCTGTAAAACCGCCTTCTTCCATCTAAAAATAAAAAATAAAAAATATATCTAAATTACGACATATGCTCTCAATGACAAATGCGGAACAGTTGGTTCATGCATTCATGACCTCAAGACTAGATTACTGTAACGCTCTACTGGGTGGTTGTTCTGCTCGGCTTTTAAACAAACTACAGTTGGTCCAAAATGCGGCAGCTAGAGTTCTTACTAGAACCAGAAAGTATGACCATATTAGCCCAGTTCTGTCAACATTACATTGGCTCCCTATTAAACATCGTATAGATTTTAAAATCTTGCTACTTACTTATAAAGCTCTAAATGGTTTAGCTCCCCAGTACCTAAGTGAGCTCTTAATGCATCATAGTCCTTCACGTTTATTGCGATCTCAGAATTTAGGCCAGTTGATAATACCCAGAATATCAAAATCAACTGAAGGCGGCAGATCCTTTTCCTATTTAGCACCTAAACTCTGGAACAATCTTCCTAGCATTGTTCGGGAAGCAGACACACTCTGTCAGTTTAAATCTAGACTAAAAACACATCTCTTTGCTCTTGCATACACATAACATATTATCAATACATTAACATTTTTCAAATCCGTTAAAGGATTGTTACGCTGCAATAATTAGGTCGGCCGGAACCGAGAACATTTCCTATAACACTAGATATACCTGTACATCAGAATAAGAATGGCATCTACGCTAATATCTGTCTCTCTGCTTATCCTGAGGTTTGCCGGGTGCTGGATCCAGGCCGTATCCAGATCAGATGGAGAACCTGCGTCTGGACCTGACTACAACGTAGCCCAGGAGACAATGGGCCTAAAGATCCAATTCTGGCTGCATCTATAATTCAGATTTTTAATCCCCGTATCCGCTTACATATATTTATATATATAATCGATTTTTAATCTGTATAATAAAAATGTACAATTCAGATTTTGATCTCCATATACATTTACATATATATATCTTCCAAGGGGTTTTTTCCCTCCTAGGACTTTTTTCCCAGTGCTAGCACGCTGGGTTTTTCTCCTAGGGGTTTTTTTCCACCCCTGGAAGTCAGCCGACATTGGCTTAATGTAGCACCATCTTGTATATGTTACATATTACCACGCTTGTTTGTACAGTTTTAACCACTTCCCTTTTTTTCTGTGCTTCTAATATGTAAAGCTGCTTTGAAACAATTACCAATTGTAAAAGCGCTATATAAATAAATTTGACTTGACTTGACTTGACTTTAAACCCTTTCCAATAAAGATATGTGAAGGTTATTTTAATTTTTGGTTACACTTTATTTTACAGTGCCGTAGATACACATTGTAATTACTCAAATAAGTGTTAATTACTATTAATTAACTACATGTACTTACAAACCCGATTCCAAAAAAATTGGGACACTGTACAAATTGTGAATAAAAACAGAACAATGATGTGGAAGTCTCATGAAAATGTATCATTTTAAGGGAAAAATAAGTTGATTTTGAATTCCATGGCATCAACACATTTAAAAAAAGTTTGGACAAGGCCATGTTTACCACTGTGTGGCATCCCCTCTTCTTTTTATAACAGTCTACAAAAATCTGGGGATTGAGGAGACAAGTTGCTCAAGTTTAGGAATAGGAATGTTGTCCCATTCTTGTCTAATACAGTCTTCTAGTTGCTCAACTGTCTTAGGTCTTTTTTGTCGCATCTTCCTCTTTATGATGCGCCAAATGTTTTCTATGGGTGAAAGATCTGGACTGCAGGCTTGCCATTTCAGTACCCGGATCCTTCTTCCATGCAGCCATGATGTTGTAATTGATGCAGTATGTTGTCCGGCATTGTCATGTTGGAAAATGCAAGGTCTTCCCTGAAAGAGACGACGTCTGGATGGGACGATATGTTGTTCTAGAACTTGGATATACCTTTCAGCATTGATGGTGCCTTTCCAGATGTGTAAGCTGCCCATGCCACACGCACTCATGCAACCCCATACCATCAGAGATGCAGGCTTCTGAACTGAGCTCTGATAACAACTTGGGTTGCCCTTGTCCTCTTTAGTCCGGATGACATGGCATCCCAGTTTTCCAAAAAGAACTTCAAATTTTGATTCGTCTGAACACAGAACAGTTTTCCACATTGCCACAGTCCATTTTAAATGAGCCTTGGCCCAGAGAAAATGTCTGTGCTTCTGGATCATGTTTAGATATGGCTTCTTTTTTGACCTATAGAGTTTTAGCCGGCAACGGAGTATGGCACGGTGGATTGTGTTTACTGACTGTTTTCTGGAAGTATTCCTGAGCCCATGTTATGATTTACATTACAGTAGCATTCCTGTATGTAATGCAGTGCCGTCTAAGGGCCCGAAGATCATGGGCATCCAGTATGGTTTTCCGGCCTTGACCCTTATGCACAGAGATTGTTCCAGATTCTCTGAATCTTTGGATGATATTATGCACTGTAGATGATGATAACTTCAAACTCTTTGCAATTTTTCTCTGAGAAAATGATATTGCTCCACTATTTTTCACTGCAGCATTGGGGAATTGGTGATCCTCTGCCCATCTTGACTTCTGAGAGACACTGCCACTCTGAGAGGCTCTTTTTATACCCAATCATGTTGCCAATTGACCTAATATGTTGCAAATTGGTCCTCCAGCTGTTCCTTATATGTACATTTAACTTTCCGGCCTCTTATTGCTACCTGTCCCAACCTTTTTGGAATGTGTAGCTCTCATGAAATCCAAAATGAGCCAATATTTGGCATGACGTTTCAAAATGTCTCAATTTTCAAAATGTGATATGTTATTTATATTCTATTGTGAATAAAATATAAGTTTAAATTATTGCATTCCTTTTTTATTCACAATTTGTACAGAGTCCCAACTTTTTTGGAATCGGGTTTGTACTATAGAGTTACAGTTAGGGTTTGATTTGGTTTAGTGTTAGTTATTTGTAATTATGCATAATTTAGTGTTATTGTAGTACATGTAGTACATGTAGTAACGTTCAACTATGTTTTTTTATTTATTTATTTTTTTATTGCAAGCAATGTAAATGGAGTTTACAGATAAGTATACTTTCCCTGCATTTGGATACTTCTAAGGATCTATTACACATTTATTTATATATTTATTATTCTCTTCACAGTTATACTGTATGTTTCTTACACATTTCTGGTACAATATAAACAGCTGTTAAAGTCAGCATAACTGTTACTGTTGCTCACATTTGGTGTTAGTGATTTGAACAAATCCTTAACCCTGAGTATTAAAGTTTAGCACATACCTTAAAAACATAAAAATAATTAAATTATTGAGTGTATATATATATATATATATATATATATATATATATATATATATATATATATATATATATATATATATATATATATATATATATATATATATATATATATATATATATATTTTTTTTTTTTTTGGCATAATATTTTATTATTATTTCTTAGAAATATTTTAGAAATTTCTTAGAAATGTTTTATTATTATTTCTTAGAATATACAACATATTTGTACAAAGCTGCTGTGCTGCTTATCAAGATATAAAAAACTTTTGTCATGTTGTAAGGCAAAGAAAGTAATTTAGTCCAACCAACATGCAGAAACACATGGGTAAAAAATAGAGAAAAAATCTGAGATCCAGGAGACAACAAATGTTTTTATTTTCTCTCCATTTAATCTAATTGCAGTAATAATTACAATTGAAATATTAAAGCACTCAATTTGTTTTCTTTTATATGGGTTTAAACAGTGTTTGACCAAAAGTTTATCTTTACCAACATAATTGTTTTTACAGTGTTTGTAAAATGTCTCTCCTTGTCCAGTAAATGGCCACATCTCTGTTGTTCTTTGCTTAAGGCAAAGAAACAATGTGGACAGAAGCAAGTTGTTCTGAATTGATTCTTTCCTTTTCTTGCTACTGAAACAGTACAAACAGAAAAGGCAGAGAAATATTTGCTTTGACAAATTGATGGTCATATAGTAATCTACATGCTGTTTAATCACTGGGTAATCACTGATGACAGATTCAGAATATTTGCTGTGTACAGTTTCTTTATGGAAGTAACTGCTTTAATCAGATTGATATCAAACACACACAGTTAAAACATGACATTTACAACATCAGGCCATAAAGCAGCTAAGACTGATCAATACATGAGGATGATTTACTGATGTACACTACTGCATCAGGGCCATGAGGAGAGCAAACACTCACAAATTCAGCTCACTCTCTGTGTGTGGTTTAAATCAAATAATGCCACTAAAAAACATTTAAACATATAATTACATTTTAATATTTGTATTTTTTAGTTTGATTTTGACATTGCTGGGGACATAAAAGCAGCAGCAGCAAAAAAAAAAAAAAAAAGGTTTTTAGTCTATATTGACTTCAGTTAATCAATTCTGTAACGTTATAATTTAAAGGTAATGATGGCAAGCAGGCAGTTTAACAGAGTTTTATCTTTACCTTTACTCTGTCAATAATGCAGTAATGCAGTCATCAACATCTCTCATCAGCATCTGAGTACATATACTATACATAACTTTGGCTATGTTTTAAACACTTACTCTGCACGTCCTTAAAAGAGCTAAGTTTTCTTACAGATTTACTTTGACTTCTCGGGAAATGTCAATGGTATGACCTAATTGTTACAGATCCCTTGTTCTCCTAGACTCCATTTCCCATGATCCTCCTGTTTCATCACCTGCACTCACTTCCCTCGTCAGCTCCTCATCATCACAGATCACCTGCACCTGGACTCTATCATCTGCACTCCCTTTATAATGCACTCACTCCCTGCACTCCTTGTCCGTTCTCTGTTGTGTTAATGTGTATGTTCGGTGAACTCTGCCTGTGTTTATTAAAGATCATCTATTGTTTGTGGAAATCCGTATCTGCCTCATCTCTGCACCAGCATACCGTAACAGAAGAACGGACCAAAAACTTTGGATTTCCACAGAATGGAGACTTTCACCAGCTCCCTGGCTCCTGCTCCTCCAAGGCCTCTCTCCCATCTGGCAACTGGCGATCGGCTCATCGGGCTTCTTCAGGTGGGTCGTTCGCTGGAAAGGTATGTGGAGGAGTTCGTTGAGCTTGCTTTCTTGTCTGACTGGCCTGAAGCATGTTTAATCTCCCTGTTTCTGGATGGACTGGACGACAACACTATCCGTTTTGATGAACCTGATTATCGTTTCTCCTTAAGCGAAACAATCAATTTTATTTTGTGGTTAAATGGCTCCAAATTCTTCGTGGATGAGGTTCAGGATAAGTGTATGTCTCCAGTCCATCCAGAAACACGGCTGGCCGGGCCAGTCAGTCAACCTCCGGCTTCCTCCGCATACCGCTCCAGCGAACTCCCTGCCTGCCCCAGGCTGGACCCACACTCCTCCACTGGGCCCAGTAAGCGGAGGAGGAGGAAGAAAGCGGCCCCAAGGTCTCCAGAGCCCGCTCCAGTATCTCCAGAGCCCGCTCCAGTATCTCCAGAGCCCGCTCCAGTATCTCCAGAGCCCGCTCCAGTATCTCCAGAGCCCGCTCCAGTGTCTCCAGAGCCCGCTCCAGTATCTCCAGAGCCCGCTCCAGTGTCTCCAGAGCCCGCTCCAGTGTCTCCAGAGCCCGCTCCAGTGTCTCCAGAGCCCGCTCCAGTGTCTCCAGAGCCCGCTCCAGTATCTCCAGAGCCAGCTCCAGTCCCCACAGAGCCAGCTCCAGTGCCTGTGGGGATTTTAATTGTATTTGAGGGGATGAAATGGCCCTCAACCCCAGTCTCCTCCGAGCCAAGTTCTCCAGTCTCCGCCGAGCAAGCAGCGCCAGTCTCCGCCGAGCAAGCAGCGCCAGTCTCCGCCGAGCAAGCAGCGCCAGTCTCCGCCGAGCAAGCAGCGCCAGTCTCCGCCGAGCAAGCAGCGCCAGTCTCCGCCGAGCAAGCAGCGCCAGTCTCCGCCGAGCAAGCAGCGCCAGTCTCCGCCGCCGAGCAAAGTTCTCCAGTCTCCGCCGCCGAGCAAAGTTCTCCAGCCTCCGCCGCCGAGCAAAGTTCTCCAGCCTCCGCCGCCGAGCAAAGTTCTCCAGCCGCCGCCGCCGAGCCAGCCGCTCCAGCCGCCGCCGCCGAGCCAGCCGCTCCAGCCGCCGCCTACGAGCCCTCAGCTCCAGCCGCCGCCGCCGAGCCAGCCGCTCCAGCCGCCGCCGCCGAGCCAGCCGCTCCAGCCGCCGCCGCCGAACCAACTGCTCCTATGAACTGTGTTTTTGAACCCTCCAGCCCAAAGACTGTTTCCCCTCCCTGCCTCCCTCTCCCGCCTCCGTCCATATGTCTCAGCACTGTACCTCCACCTCAAGCCCCTTCGCCCAGATCTCCACCTCGGACCTCTGGGCGATTACCTACACCCTGGCTCCAACCTCCCTCGTCTCCACCATGGCCCATCAGTCCACTAGTCTCACCAGTCTCCATCCTGCCCCCGTTCACACCTTGTTCCTTCGTCAGCCTGCCCTCACTTCTGGACTGCACTCCTCCGTCTCTGCTCCGTCCCTCCGTCCCTCAGTTCCAGTTGGCCTCCTCACTCTCCCCGGTGTTCACTTTGTTGTATGTCGCCTGCCTTCTACTGCGGCTTTCTGGAGCCCCGGCTGCGCTTCGGTCGGCGGAGCCGTGGATTCCGCCATCTCCCGCCGGTCCTTCAGCGCCGCCTGGGCTCGACGGCTTCAAGGCTTCGGCCCCTGACCCTCCATGGCTGCCTTCGGCCCCTGACCCTCCATGGCTGCCTTCGGCCCCTGACCCTCCATGGCTGCCTTCGGCCCCTGACCCTCCATGGCTGCCTTCGGCCCCTGACCCTCCATGGCTGCCTTCGGCCCCTGACCCTCCATGGCTGCCTTCGGCCCCTGACCCTCCATGGCTGCCTTCGGCCCCTGACCCTCCATGGCTGCCTTCGGCCCCTGACCCTCCATGGCTGCCTTCGGCCCCTGACCCTCCATGGCTGCCTTCGGCCCCTGACCCTCCATGGCTGCCTTCGGCCCCTGACCCTCCATGGCTGCCTTCGGCCCCTGACCCTCCATGGCTGCCTTCGGCCCCTGACCCGCCATGGCGTTTGAGCCCGCCCTGGAGACCTCCACTCCAGTCTGCTCTTCCCCCTGCTCCGGCTTGAGGTCTCCAGGGCGCCCACCCCCCTCCCGGTTGTTACATCTACGGCGCGAGGACGCGCCTACCGGGAGGGGGAGGTACTGTTACAGATCCCTTGTTCTCCTAGACTCCATTTCCCATGATCCTCCTGTTTCATCACCTGCACTCACTTCCCTCGTCAGCTCCTCATCATCACAGATCACCTGCACCTGGACTCTATCATCTGCACTCCCTTTATAATGCACTCACTCCCTGCACTCCTTGTCCGTTCTCTGTTGTGTTAATGTGTATGTTCGGTGAACTCTGCCTGTGTTTATTAAAGATCATCTATTGTTTGTGGAAATCCGTATCTGCCTCATCTCTGCACCAGCATACCGTAACACTAATTCAGATGCATCCAAATTTACAACAAGAGAGAATGGGAGAGAATCCATCAGATTTGGTTCTACCAGAACCACCAGGTTAGGTTTGCTTTCAGGGGCGAAGCCTACCAGTATCGTGTTTTTCCGTTTCGGCCTAGCATTGTCTCCCCACACCTTCATCTTCACCTTCAAACTGCATGGATGCAGCTCTGGTTCTATTGAGATTCCAAGGTACTCAATTACATCAATGAAATAGCTCAGTTGCAAAAGATGGCGGTTTGTCATCAAGATGTCATCTTCACCCACATAAGGCACTTGGGGCTAAGACTGAACTCCAAGAAGTGTATGCTTTCTCCAGTTCAGAGGAAACATTTCTAGGAGTATTTTGGGATATGGTTACCATGCAGGCATGTCTGTCTCCTACTCAATTTGATTTTCTCGGCTAGGCCAGGCTGTCACTGTGAAACAATTTCAAAAGCTGGTGGAACTCATGGCAGCTGCGTCCAACGTGATTCCTTTTGACCTTTTGTGCATAAGACAATTGCAGTGGCTCAAGGCCAAAGGGTTTTCCCAGAGAAGCAACCCATTTTGCATGAACAAGGTATTTCTGGTGCTCAAGTACTTCCTCCCAGATTTCAGAGGCTATCATGTTATTGGGGAAGTCTCACTCCAAGAAGTATGTGATGCTGCGGTTGGTCTTCCTTGCACACTTTTATCAGGTTTTATAGCCTGGACCTGGACTACACACCAGGGTCACAAGTGCTCTCATCCTAAGCTCTTAGTAACTACTAACTGCAACTAAGACAGGTATTTGTCAGTATGGCGCAGTGGGTATTTCGCTCCCCATAGTGTTGACATCAGACGCAAGCGTGGAGTTCCCTCAAAAAGGGAACATCTCAGGTTATGACTGGAACCATGATTCATTGAGAAAGGATCGAGACATCACATTGCCATGCTATACTCCCCACATGCCTGTGAGCAGCTTGCTTCAGCCAATCAGAGGCACTGCTTTGTTCTGGGTATCCTTTATAGATTCCTCCGTTACGCGTCCCGGTGTGACGTTATGCCAATCAAGCTTGGAATAGTTGCACATGTAGTGTCAACGTCAGATGCAGTGTCTCATTCCCTTCTGAGGGAAGATGTTTTTTTTTTTTGGTTGCGACCAACCAATAACCACTGGCTGAAACTCAAAAGGGCACGTTACTGTTTTGATATGACTGTATGAAATTATAAGCAGTGAAATCTGTTCTCCTACACAATGAGCTGTTCATAAAATTGATATGACTTTCAACCCTCATTTTTTAGAAAATATATATATTTTAAGCTGTGGCAGTGAAAATCGGTGAAAAAACACCCTCTGTTTTGTAAAAATGATGCAATAGGACTGTAAGATTTGCAACCACCCAGAACTACAGCAGATCTCTGATGTACTCCACTGTTCTGTCAGGTTTCTGTAATGGGAGGTCAGTTATCAGGACCACAGCAATCAGTGCCTAACACAGAAACACTACAAAGGCTTGACCACACTGAGAGAACAACGATTAAATAATTTCTCAAGAACCATCAGAATTCCTTTAGCTATATGTAATTAATTGGGTGCTTGCTACTTTATGATGTATCATTCATACATGAATAAGGAAAACCATACATTTTGAAAATATCATAAGTGTCCTGAGTAGCTAGATATTGATCTCATTCACGATCAATCAATGGCCAGAAACAGTGGGATTAAAACAATAATGTGAGAAAGGAGAATGATCAACAGTGTATGGAGAGAAGAAATAAAATAAAAAATACACTGATAAATGTAAACTTTTTTATGGTAATGTTTGTGTGGTTCTCAAGAATGTTATTTTAATACATAGCCTATACATTTTGTAAGTATTCCTCATTTTCACTTTTTAATCTTGTTACCGTTTTGTCAAATCCCATGAACTAAAAAATACCAGGTCTCTAATTATCATATTTAAGGAAGTGAAATAATTTTGACATAACAGCAGAAACATCAGTAAGCATTAGCAACAAATTATTAACTATTCTGTTTGTTTATATATTCTGTGAGAGGAAGTAGTTAGTTTGTCTCACTTTAAAACAATCAATCCTTTTTAAAACAAAACACACTTTAGCTTTTAATTTTCATCCTGTGAGACATTTAGTTTGTATTATGATTATTATTATTATTATTATTATTATTTTGTCATTGTTTGTAACCAAGGCAGCTTTAATTGTTTACACACATTTTCAAAACTTTGCTTCTTCTTTTTTTTTTTCAAAACTTTATACACAAATCCAAAAATTGCACACACAAATGCAAAATGCCTCACATTTCTTGCAAAATGAAGCACTGCATTCAAAATATCACAAACACATCTCAAAAGCAAACATTTGTCTTAGATTTCAAACACCTTTGCCATAATATTCTATTTTTGGATATATACACAGTTATTCAAAACCTAAAGCTCTTCTTTCATGAGCTCCTATGTACATTTCTGTACAAGACTGAAAGTAATTGGCAGAGAGATGTTGACAAATTCATGGTATATGAAAGCAAGATTGAAACCAAACTATTATTATTATTATTATTACTGTAAGCATTTTTGGTTGTGAATACAGTATCACCCAGTACGAAAGAAAAAAAATACATCAACCATGTGTAGTTGGACAGAAACATTGGTTGTGTTTGAAAAAGGAAATCAAGATACTTGTTAGATTTTTGTGTGTTACATATAGAATTGTGTGTTTTGTTTTGCAAAAAGTGAAATTGAAAACTGAGTCGAAAGCTGAAAAATAGTCTATGGTTTTGCAGATTTAATTTGTGGTTCTGGTGTTTGAGTGTCAGGTTTCAGAAATTGTGTGACAAGTAAGGATTCTGCAGGTTCACCATGATTTTGCCAAGTAAGACATGTTCCTGGATCAACATTCCAATCAACCAATCAAATTTGAGGGACAAGTTTACTGTTTATGTCAAGTTTAGGCTTGCAACCAGGGTTAGGTGCTTTTACATCAATGTTATGCACCTATCTTTCCCCTCTGATTTTAGGGATAAGTTATGGGTAGGATTAGGTTTAGGGGTAGGAATAGGGTTAAGACTAAATTTTCAGAATGGAATGTTGTTCCAGGATCAACAAAATATGTTGGAACATGTCTTACTTGGCAAAATCACGGTGACCGATTTGGTAGTTGAAAAAAAAAAAAAAAACTGTTATAGAGTGGGTGAGTTTGAACAGAGTCTGCTCACAATTAAAAAATAAAAAGGCTATAATTTAAATTTTTCACTTTTACAAAAAATAGAGTTCAAAAGTGTATAACAATCGCTAACATGGCTGAAGTGATTCGCTAAAAAAGAAAAAAACTGAAAAGTAGAAGTAGAAGAGAGAAGAAGACTGCAGAAAAAGACTGGGATGCTGAGAATGCAACTTATTTGTGCTCCATTATGAATCGCATTTTGACTTTTTATACTATAAACATGGAAGCTTCTCTCTCTGTGTGTGTGCGTGTGTGTGTGTGTGTGTGTGTGAAGTTTCATTGTCATTGTCTTAAGTAGGCCCACACCCTCTTTATTTTCCCTTCACCACACCACAGAATTGCAAAGACGCATTGATCCCATCCTTGTGTCAATGAAACCACAGAGTGATGAAACCGTGTGTGTGTGTGGCTGAACGAATGGTGACCAAAACAAGGCCTGATCAATCAAAGGCTGGGCTAATTGATTGGTGGGCTCACACCATTATACTGAAAGAGAGCGAAGCAGAGAAACAGAGCCAATATGCGGGCGACAGGAACAATCACACAGCTCCACTCTACGGTCTCAGGTAAGAATGCTGGAAATTTATTCTTCTGTGTGTGATGTAGAAGCCTGAAGAAATCATATTAAATACATTCTAAGCATGTACCAAGTCAAAACAACTTACATCTACATGCGAATCAGCTAGAATTTGCAGGTGCGATATGCAGTCGGTGTGTGTGTGTGTGTCTGAGATAAACATACTGTGATGCTGTTAAGAGGGGAGGAGCCAAATGTGCAGCTTATGAGGAAAGTGTGTGTGCAGATCAATGAACTGCCTAGTGTGTGTATTCACTATTAGTTCTTAGCACAGTGATACTGTATTCTAATACAGCATTTTCATGTACTAAAATGAGAATATCGATAACTATTTTAGGGTACAAAATATATATATTAATACATGAGACATTTTGTTCAGTGAAAGACATGTTTACAGCTAAAAATTCAGGATTCATGAATATTACAAGAAAATAATTTTAAAAAGTAAATAAATAAATAGTTCATTATATAAGAATGTTCATTTTTTTTTAATATTATATCTGTTTGTTCCTTTATACAATGATAGAATGACTGCACTATTAAAACACAGTTACAACAGTTTGAGATTCCATAATTACATCTAACAAGAAGCATCAACAATGAACTCTGTAGATGTCTAGATCAATAACAAACACTCAGCTAATTCACAATACATAAAGAGCTGATGAAGAGGAGCCGCATATTTTCATTAAATCTACACTTTAGCAGACAATAGAATGAAAGAAATAATGTTTTAAAATAAGTAATGATCACAGAATCTGAGAGAATAAAATACAAAATCAGGTGTTATTTATGCAGTAATTCACTAAAATATTTACATTTTTTAAATTATTAAATTATTCAAAATAATAAAAAGTAGTAGAAATTAGTAAAAAAAAAAATAATAATAATAATAATGGAAATATTAAATGAATTCATCAAAAGAATCCATTCTGTATTAAGAATTATGGAAAAACTCCCATCTTCTACGCACACACACAAAAAAAAAAAAGTAATTGAAGAAAAAAAAAAACATAAATTATTTATTATTATTCTAAGGAAAAGGGAATAACCAGATTTACTGGCCTTAGATTATTTCTGAAATGTAATACGTACTGTACATAAAGATTTAATACAACAAAATTTTTAACTAAATTTAGAACTATTGGTTACACTTTATTTTACAGTGCTGTAGTTACATTGTAATTACTCAAATAAGTACTGAGTACTATTAATTAACTACATGTACTTACTATAGAGTTACAGTTAGGATTAGGCTTTGGTTTAGGGTTAGTTAGTTGTAATTATGCATAATTTACTGTTATTACTATAGTAACATGTAACTACGGCACTGTAAAATAAAGTGTTACCAAACTATTATATGGTTGTATATTTCCAATAATTAACCATTTGTAACTAGTTTAGCTGCACATGTTATAAAATGCAATGTGATTAATTTAGTAATACACCTGAATTTGTGTTTAAAAGAGTTGTGTGTGTGTGTGTGTGTGTGTGTGTGTATCCATGACAACGACCTCCACCACCCCACCACCCCCTGTGTGTGTGTGTGTGTGTGTGTGTGTGTGTGTGTGTGTGTGTGTGTGTGTGTGTGTGTGTGTGTGTGTGTGTGTGTGTGTAAAAGGGGTGCCTCTCTTCAGAATAAATCACACACACAATGGACGAGTGCTGGGATTTCACACTCGACGCCTTCCTCCGTGTGTCCTATTCTCCTCACACGTGTCAGGGAAGAATAAGGAGCCCCTTCACGCAGTGTGACAAATCTCTCCTCCTCACACATATCCTTTTGTGTAAAGTTTCGGAGTATCTGACACACACACACACGGCCCGGGAATTTGCTCGGCCTATCACTTAATATTATATTTTGTATAATATTAAGTGATACACTTGTTTAGAAGAAAGTTGGAGCAAAATCTTTTGTAATACGTGTTTTTCTGTCAGATCTTCTGGATTGTCTGCCAGGATGCCGTTTGAAAGGGCTTATTGTTCGAATGCTTGCAGTCCACTCCACAAGGGCTCTTGCTGTAAATACGGCAATTTGACTCCGGCTAGTGGAAAGTAGCTTTGACAGCAGCTAAATAGGACTGCACCACAAAAAGAAATCAATACTGGACTCCTGTTCATGGCAGCCTGCGTCTTTCCCCTCCCCTGATTTATACAAGAAAACCTTTGGGCTTTCCATTGGAAAGAATGCAGCCGCTCACATTTGTGTGAAGAAAGGTTTAAACGCTTTTAAAAAATGAGTTCTCGGAAACCTTCTGCCTAAATTTCTGGAAAACAACATAGACTGCGTTAAAGGGTTTTGCAGTGAAAGAGTATGAATACAATGTATTTGTACAATTTTCAAAATTGTGCGTGTCTCATTATTGATTTCACCCACCAGCACCTCAAAAAACTGAGTAAATGCATTTTGTCTCCTACATTAGTCCAAGCTTTTTCCTCCCAACAACCACACATGAGATGCTTAAAACTTTAGGAGTTGACACACTTTTAGAGAATTATTATTTTAAAAAAGAGATGCTCAAAAGAAATGAAAAACAAAAAAACAAAAAAGGAAATAACCCAAGGTTATTCAGAAGCAGTTCAATCTTTTCCTTACTAACCTGATGCTCTTTCAAATTTTGAGTTATTTAAAAATATGTATCTTAAACATTTTTTTTCTCACATATATCTGCTTCAAATCACAGTAGTTTAGAAATGTATAGTTTGCACCTAAACTATGTGAATAAATTCTGTACATTAATTTACTATGTTAATCAAATTTACTTGAAAATGATAAACATATATTTTCATTTTTAAAAAAGCACATATCTAGAAATAAATAAAACAGGCTAACAATTTTAGAAAACCTATATATATATATATATATAGTTTTATTATTATTATTTAATTATTATTATGTATCAAAATAAACAAGATAATCTGCTGATTCATGTGATGCCAGTTTTGTCATTTAATATTATCATGTTCTGAAATTTTAATTTCTTACCTCAAAATTGGGTTTTATTCCTTATATTTTTACACAGAATTTTATAACTTCTACTGTCACGATGATCTACATTTTCCTCGGTTTCTGTAATAAAAATGATTTAAACTATTGAACTAATTCTTTTTTAATTACTGTGCATGCAGCTTTTATGTCCTCATATTAACTGTGAGACTACACAGAATATTTAGTTAAAATTTTTTAAAATGAACTTAATTTTTTTTTTTTAAAAAGTAGAAAACTGAAAAACAGACATTGTAGCCATTTTCGTTAAACATTGATATCAATTTGAAATTATAATCTTAATGTTGATAAAAAGTGCAACTACTATGAATTATAATGTTAATGTTGATAAAAAGTGTCAACTACTATCCTGTAATTCAACAACTAGGCACAAAATGATCATGACCACATAATCTAAATGAGAAAAAAAGCCTTTTTTTTTTGTCAAAATGGGAAAAGGATAAACTTTAGACAATGAGGATTTTGTAGATGAAGAAAGATAAGCTGAACAATGATACAAAGGTTGCAAGTTATTAAATGAAGAGAGAGATGAAGGAGTGGAACAGTATTGATTTTGAACTGTTCCCTGAGGCTTTACAATGGCTATCAGGCCAGGGGGATGGTGTATACACACACACACACACACACACACACACACACACTGCAAGTGGGTTAAAAGTGAGAGGATAATGACCCTACTGGTTAAATTGTCACTTATACTATAGTTTTGTCTCCGAGACTCACAGCTCTCATACAGTATGTCTGTGATGGCTGTCTGTGACGGTGCACAAACACACAAACCAAACTCATATTCGTGCTATTAAGATCTTTATCTGTCTTTGCACAATGAATTGTTACTATTATGTGAAGTGTAATGCTAGAAATGAGTTTTAGTGTTAAGAAAACTGAATATGTTGAGTTTTGTGCAAAAGTTTTTATTATTATTATTATTATTATTATTATTATTATTATCATTATCATATTATTATTGTAATACACAACAATTACTATACATTTTGAGATTGGTTAAAGCATATAAAATATTTAATAAATCAGAAGGTACCAAAACATTCAACACAGAACACACACTCTCTGAATTAATCATATCAACAATAGAGACTAGAAAATAATAAAATGTTTTCATTTAATACTGTATTATTGACTGAATACTGATATTATGTTTCATAATATTGTACAATCTCAAGCAAAAACTGTATATATATATTCTTCTTTTTTAATTTTTTTTTTTTTACAGTTTCATAAAATTTTGCTGCATGCATATTTAAAAAAGGAGTTTTACCTGCTTAATGTAAAGTTTAGATATGTTTTAAACCATAGTACATTTCTTTTTATCCTATTTATTATTTTAGAAAAGAAAAAAAAAAAATCCCAAATTATGTCATGTAATAGTTTAAGACATACATTTGCTGTGTTAAATGTGCACATATTTCAAATTTTGTATTGGCACCTCGTGTTTATACATTTATATGGTCATACATAGTTGAGTACAAATCTACAGTGTAATAAAATATAACATCATAGTGGCCCATATATTGAATCAGGCACATATTGATATGAACTTTGAAGTTAGCTTTATGGAGCATGTTTTACATAAGGTCTTTATTTTTCTATTTACAATATTGTTCCTGCTGTACAACTTTATGAAATCAGATGCTGGATGAGCAAAGCTTCATTTGTCTTGGTTTTTTAGTGGGGTGGGGTATTTTGAGGGGGAAAGGGGGAGTCGTTCTATCCATCTGTTCCCCCAGATATGGCACTAAAGCAGTGACCACGCTGATCATCCTAACTGACAAAGGTCAGAATGACCCTTGACCTTATGGCCGCTAGTTGAGTGCAGTGGACATCTGGGCACAGCCATCACTAATACACATACACAATATGGTCTGCCACGTGCTGAGGATATTTTTTCTGCCTTTTTTTTTTTTTTTGGCAAGATAAAAAAGAGACTCATTTGAAAGTAGTGTCATATTTTTATGAGCAATATATCCTTGGCAGGGTAGTGGACTGTAACCATAGACGTGATTCTTTTTCTATTAACCATTACACCTATTTTAATTGTAGATCTGATAATTTGATATGTGCAACACATAGTATAATGCAACTGCTTTACCATTACATTTTCATATATCTATAACAGAAATGATGTAATGTGATTTTAATTGCCATTTATATGCCTTGATGTTTAATTTTCATTGATTCATAGTTACAGTATAAAAAATGTTCAGAGTATTTTTTTTTCTACCATGATGACCAGTTTTCATAAAAATACCTAGTTACTACAGTTTTTGTTCCTACTGTAAAACAATAACACATTGCTATTTTACTATGAGATCTCCTTCAGACAAGTTTCCATTCATTCATTCGGGACAATATTGTATAATACCAGGTTTTAATAACTGGGGTTATTTATTGGAGTTTAATGTTCAAATATTTAGCATTTTAACTGAAATCATTATTTTAACATGGTGTGATCTGATAATAAATATAGAATGCTTCAGAATATGTTCGATAGCAAAACTAGAGAGACCAAATAAGAATGTGCTGCCAGAATTTAATTATTATCATTTCTGGGTTAGAGCCAGCATGTTAGCATTAGCATAGCTGGGTTATAGCCAGTTTATTAACATCACTGGATCAAAGCCAGGGTGTTAGCATTAGCCTTTGCAGAGTTGGACAGGTATTTATATGGAGGAGCTGATAATAAATGGAGATTTCAGAGAGGAGTCTGAGGGGTGCTGACATGTTAGCTGATAACCATTGCAGTATGTGTTTGCATGTGTCTGTGAGGGCTAGCTGGGTGACTGGCTTGCTCACTCCTTGAAAATCACTGATTAATGAACAAATCTGCAAGATAGTGAGATACGTAGACACTATAGCAGATAGCACAGATTATCATGATGCATCCAAACATCAGCACTAGATGGAGCTGATGGAGTTCACTGACCATAGTTTCTGCCAAAACAAAACAAAACAAAACAAAACAAAACAAAACAAAACAAAACAAAACAAAACAAAACAAAACAAAACAAAACAACATAGTTACTAGATATATTAAACTCATACTACTTATTTCTGTGAAGACATCAGATTTATGTTAATGGATGCTGTGTGTCCACTGTGGACTTTCCTAATGCACTTTGAATGGAGTATACAGTAGGCTGAAGGGAGGTCAAAGATCATGGCCTCAGAGGGTTGAATGGCCCCTGGCCAGCAGATTGTTAATGTGCTTGAGGGGTCTGGCACTGTCATAGTGAAACGGCGGCATTATGCTCATTTACTTACTCAGTATGAGCGAAACACACACCAACACTCGCAACAATGATCATGCACCAACAATGCATGATCATGTAACAGGACCTCATCTTCCTCAAGAGTCAAAGGAACATTTAAAAAAATAAAAAATAAAAATGTATTCTTTATTTATGATTGTTTGATTGTAGAATTGTTTAATTAAATTTGTTAGCACAGTTATTATATTTACTGCTATTATGTTTCAATAAATCACCATCTAAAGCAGTAGGCCCTACCTCACATAATGATGAATACTTTGAAACTATAGCTTCTCAAGCTACAAGCTACTAATAATTTAAGGTAGCTTCAGTGTCTTTTTATCTTCAACATTTTTCAGATTATATAATATAGTTTTGCACAAAGAGCAGTATAAATCTGGTACAAAATGTATTATAAAACCTGTGTACTTAAAAGTAAAAGAACTGTCAGATCATACAACTTACAGACAACCCAGCAAACATTTGGACGTTTAATGACCGTTGAAATGACGTCCCTACGACACATCCGATCATGGTTGAAAAATAGTTCCAAAATGAAATTTGAATGGACGTCTTAGACGAGATCTCTTTTAGTTAATTAATTAATTAAGTATTATATATTGAACTACAAGTAGCTAAAAGTCAGAGTAACAATTATACATGCATCCCCAGAGACATGTACAAATGTATCTGAATGCATTTTTAGGAAATGCAATTTATGGCGTCCTACCGCAACTATTTTTGTCCAGGGACATGATGTTGCCGTCAGACCAGTGTTTGCTGTGAACAGACAAATCTGCAGTCACTTTTCATTACACATGTCTTCAGTGTGCTTTTTTTTTAATGTGAAGTTTCTGTAATAGATGGAGATGTATGGGGGTAGGGGTGCCCGGAGTTAATTGCAAATGGTGGCCAATGGAACAATCACAAAATCAATGGAATGCGGAACACAATTGTGGTAGGGCCCGTGATGAACGTTTCATTAGGGCTTTTCACACTGCATTTAACCCTGGGTTATCGTCATTCTAAACACCACTTTTACACCAGGTAAAGGAACTGCTCCAGAGCAGGGTTAGCACCACTTTTGCAGTGTTAACCCCGCATTGCGGTGCCAAACTTGTATAGTGTGAAACGATACGGTGTTAGAATGTTACAGCTAGACGCTTAGCAACAGACAACCAATTGCATACTCATAATATTTGTCTGCTTTTGATGGTCACGGAAACACTGTGCATTGTATATAAACAGTAAATTCAGAGTTTGAGAGAAAAAATGTCAAATGCTCACACAAAATGTGACAATTTAGGGCTTTTCACACTGCGGTTAACCCCGGGTTATCATCGTTCTAAACTCCACTTTTAACCCTGATTAAAGGAACTTTTCACACTTATAATTTAGAAGCGAGGTTAGCACCGCTTTTTACCCGGGGTTATGAAACCCTGCTCCGGAGCATGGTTAACCCCGCATCGCGGTGCCAAACTTGTTCAGTCTGAAACAATGTGGTGTTAAAATGTTACGACTAGATGCTTAGCTACGGATAGCCAAAAGCGTGCCTCATATTCATGTGCCTTAGACACTACGCATTGTATTTAAACAGTAAATTCAGTGTTTGAGAGGGCAAAACGTGACAATTTGAGTGAATTAGAGACAGTTTCATTCTTTCCTTTGTAGTCCGAAATGTCCATTCAGTATAAACTTGATAGTACAGTCGGCAATACAAGGATACGCAATGCTAGAGCTAAATACAGGTTGCATGCTGCGTTTATCCAGTCAGTGACACTGACACTGCAAATATGCAAATAAGAACTTTAACACAGGGTTTAGGAATGTACAATGTGAAACTTCAGTTTATGAATACCCAGAATTAATTGTTAACCCTGGGTAAATTATGAGCAATGTGAAACTTGAAGCAAAATAACCCAGGATTCCATTTACCAGAGGTTTAGAATGACCCAGGGTTAACTATTTCAAGTTTGAAAAGCCCTATTTTGAAACAACCCCACAATTGCTTTCTATACCCTGTTCATGCCTATTGTGAGAGCCGCCACTGTGAGCAGTTGAACAGGATATTTCAAGAATCAGACCTGTTAGTAAATACAGATGTAAATATTAACTGTGTGCACATATGTTCAATTTTAGAACAGAGCCGTAGAACAGTGGCTGCAACTAAATATGCAAAATGGTGAGCAGGAATTTCTGTACTGACTCATTTCTGACTCATATGAATTAGTGAAGTGTTTAAACAAACTGATTAACCAAAATTATACTTAATCGTCAAGATTTGGAAACACCCTAAATTATATAACCTATAATAAGTGAAAACATTTGCTCTGTGAGCTACTTCCCTGCTGAAAAATCCAGCATTGCTGGTCACCAGCATAGGGTGTTTTGCACACTGAGACCAGCATGGGATGCTGGTTCCTGGTGAACCAGCATAGGGTATATTTTGCATGCTGAATTGGTCCGAATAAGATTCGCTCTACAAGTGATGATTGAACATTGGTGATAAATACCTGTGATTAACAAGCAGATTTTTTGTCTTTTGTATGGTACATGTTCAAAGGTTGTTGAAGTCTGTTTGAAGTCACCGTTATGGTGATTAGTGTTCCGTTTAGTTGGGCACTTGGCCTTTGACTTTGGTTGAATTCATTCTCTTTCAGCAATTGTTGAAAGCAGAGATGTTCAAGAGTCTTTTATCTGGAGCCCGTGTCAAGTCTGAAGTCTTTATCACTGGAGTCTAGTTCAAGTCTGGTGTCTTTTGTCTGAGTCGAGTCTTGAGTCATTATAAAAAAAAATTCTCATACTCAAATCCTATTTTTTTTTAATCCTAGTTGTATTATATAGACAAAATAATATGATCTTTCTATCATCTGTTTTATGTGAAATTAAGGTCCTATGATGTAAGGGATAATGTACATCCAGCTTGTTACTTTATAATCCATTACAACATACAAAACAATCTTCCTGGCAAAACGAGGAGTCATTTTCAATACAGTCGCTAAGTGGACGCAAGATGGCACCAGTGAGTCAAAGTTTGTTATACAGTAGCTTGTTATATAGCTTTGTTGTTATTGATGACAGTCATTATCAGAAAATATCAAACCTCAGGATGTTTAAATCAATAGAAAACTGATGCTGATACGTTAAAATATGAGCTTTAAGTAATAGATGGATTAACATCTCTTTCTATCTCTCTCTTATGGACACACATTAAGAAATAGAAAAGTTGCATATAGTACGAAAAGACCGATAAAACATAGTGCTAGGTTTAAAGGCTAGATTTTATTTATTTTTTGTTCATATTTTAACAGGCTAGCAATCCAAATGAGCCATGCAGCTAGTCGTGTGAGATAATGTGACTAACCTTTGTGGATGTGATGTCTCATAAAATTTGATGATGTTGTTCCGGTGTCTTTAATTGCTTTCCCACATTCTGTGCACCTAGACAATCTGACATGTTAATAAACCCAAACGAAAAACACATGGCACGGTGGCTCCCATCATGGTTCATGGGACTTTTATGATATTTTGGAGTTTATGCGCAATACACTTACATATGTAATCAAATTCTATAACAAGAGTCGGATCTACCATGACACATAGGGAAATATTTGTGACGCAGATATTATAAAACCATTCAAACACAACACAAATTCTTTATTTATTATATCAGTAGTTAAGAGTAAAAGACTTGAGTTGTTTTTAAAATATTCACAAGTCTTTTGTGTCAAGTCGAGTGAAATCTGAAGTCATTTCAGGTCAAGTCTGAGTCAAGTCTGAAGTCTATTAAAATGTGACTTGAGTGCAACTGGAGTCCGAGTCACTAACTCGAGTGCCCATCTCTGGTGCATGCTATTACTATTTTCAACAATTTTCCATGTTCTTGACTGCGCTGACATAGCTTTTACTATGTGTACTTTTTGGAATCAGTGACTGACAGCTGGATTTTGATACATGTGACTTCCCAAATAAGTATGAAAGTCTTTAAAGCAGCAACTATCGATTTTGAGCTTTCATTATCAAGTTGTTATTAACTGTCCCGTTGAAAGAGCTCTTCTCATAACCCCTGTTATTGAACAAACTGCTTATGATTATGCTTTTATTAGGCTTTTTTCTTGGTTTTCATGTTAGCTTCACCAGCTCTGTTTTGCTTGAGAACAGTTTGAATATCCACCAGCTAGACCAGCACTATACCAGCATAAACCTGCCTGGACCAGCATTGAATCCATGCTGTCACGGTTCACTAATCCGCTGTCTCATACTGTTGTCTGTGTGTAGGTTTTGGGATGTGTCACTTGATTGTTCTGTGTGGGCGTCGCCGCTGATTGCTGATCAGCGGCAGCTGTGGATCATTACACCTGCCTATATAACACCTTGTCTTTCGTCTCATGTTTGTCAGATCGTTTGTAGAAGTCCTGGTGTTGTCCCGTTGTTTCTCGTTTTTCTTGTTCCTGGATTGGATTCTCGTCGCTGTTCCCTGTTACCTGTCTGTCTCGTTGGATTACTCGTTCTGGATTTCATTCACGGATACTCACACGGACACACGGACTCACCATTCAGGACCATCATTCATCACGGACACTTCATCGCCCATCGACGTCCCTGTGTTACCCCTCTCCTGCTGTCTGTGTTGCTGCTGTGTGTTTTGTGGTCTACTTACCTGGCGTGAAGCTCTATTAAAGAGATATTAACTTGCATTTGTATCCAGTCTTCTTTTCCGTGACAGAACGATCTGACCAACCATGGATGCAGCAAGTTCAGCAGCTTTCACGGAGTTCATCAACCACAGTATTTCTCGCATGGATCAGCAGCAGGAGAGCATCTCTTCCACCGGACGCGCTGTTCAGGCGTTGGTAACACAGGTGTCCGAGCTCTCCCAGCAGCTGCAACAACTTCGCGCTCCCACTGCGCCAGCCCCGCCGCCTGTTCCCCCATCATCACCGGAGCAGAGAGACCTGCCTGAGCCCCGCCTTCCCGTCCCACAGAGCTATGCTGGTGAGCCAGATTTTTGTCGAGCGTTTCTTAACAAGTGTTCTCTTCACTTTGCTCTGCAGCCACGCACCTTCGAGAAGGAAGAATCTAAGGTAGCGTTTGTTCTAACCCTCCTGACCGGAAAGGCGGCACTCTGGGGAACGGCGGTGTGGGAAAATCAAGATCAATGCTGCTCCTCGTTCCCGGCACTCTCCGCCGAGATGAGGAGGGTGTTCGACCGTGCGGTGGCAGGAAAGGAGGCCGCCCGTCAACTCACCGCTCTGAAACAGGGCAACTGCACGGTCGCCGACTATACCATTCAGTTCCGCACCCTCGCGGCGGAGTGCCGGTGGAACGAGGAGGCGCAGTGGGATGTGTTCCTGCATGGGCTGGCCGATCGTATCCACCGTGAAATCTACGCACTGGACCTACCTAAGACCTTCAATGGACTGGTTGAGCTGGCTCTACGTGTGGACTCTCGTTTACAGAGGTTAGAGCGTTTAGAAGAATCTGGAGAGAAGCACATCGGAGGCGGCAGTCGTTTTTCCCCCGTGGTGGATACGGTCGGTCCAGTTTCCGATCCTGAGCCCATGCAGGTGGGGAGAGCTCGGCTTTCCCGTGAGGAGAGAGAGAGGCGGAGGTCCCAGGGTCTCTGTCTGTACTGCGGGGCGTCAGGACATATCATCAAGACCTGCCCGGTAAAAGACCAAGCCCGATAGTAAATTCGAGGCTACTATCGGGCGGGATCTCCGCCGAGAAGTCCTCGCCAGCCACCCTCCTCCCGGTAATACTGAAATGGGCAACACATAACATCACCTGCGACGCACTTCTGGACTCTGGGGCGGAGGGCAAATTCATTGACATTTCTTTCGCACGATAACACGGTTTACCCACATCACCTCTGAAGCACTCCATATCAGTCAACGCTCTCAATGGACAGTCTCTTCCCAGTGTTTCCCATACTACTGATTTCATCACCCTCGTCACATCTGGTAATCACACTGACAAGTCCCAATTTTTGCTCATGGACTCACCTCATGCACCCGTTGTTCTTGGACATCCCTGGCTCACTAAACACAATCCCCGCATCGACTGGCAACAAGGAACCATCACTGAATGGAGCACCCAGTGTCACAAGTCTTGTCTTTTGTCTGCTTGTCCCACGGTGTCTGTTTCTGTTTTGCAGGAGGAGGCGGTGGATTTGTCTAACGTGCCCATGGAGTACATCGATCTGAAGGAAGTGTTCAGTAAGTCCCGGGCTGCTTCTCTTCCTCCTCATCGTCCCTATGACTGTGCGATAGATTTAGTTCCCGGTAAGTCTCCGCCTAAAGGCAAACTTTACTCTCTGTCTGTTCCAGAGAGGGAGGCCATGGAGAAATATATTTCTGATTCTCTAGCGGCTAAGTTCATCCGCCCTTCCTCATCTCCAGCGGGGGCGGGGTTCTTTTTTGTGGGGAAGAAGGACGGATCTTTGCGACCTTGTATTGACTACCGGGGGCTGAACAACATCACGGTAAAGAATACCTACCCTTTGCCGTTGATGTCTTCAGCTTTCGAGAGGTTGCAAGGAGCGTCCGTTTTCACTAAATTGGACTTAAGGAACGCTTATCATTTGGTCCGCATCAGGAAGGGGGATGAGTGGAAGACCGCTTTTAACACCCCCAGAGGGCACTTTGAATACTTGGTCATGCCCTTCGGGCTGTCCAACTCGCCTGCGGTCTTCCAGGCACTCGTCAATGACGTGTTGAGAGACATGGTTGACCAGTTCATATATGTCTACCTGGACGACATATTGATTTTTTCATCGTCTCTCCAGGAACACGTGCAACACGTCAGACGAGTGTTTCAGCGGCTGCTAGAGAATGGTCTTTTTGTCAAGGCGGAGAAATGCGAATTTCATGCACAGTCTGTTTCTTTTCTAGGGTACATCTTCTCGTCTGAGGGAATTCGCATGGATCCTGACAAGGTTAAGGCTGTGGTGGATTGGCCAAACCCAGATTCCCGTAAGGCCCTACAGCGGTTTCTGGGTTTCGCTAATTTTTACCGGTGTTTTATTCGCAATTTCAGCCAACTAGCCGCGCCTCTGACCGCCTTGACCTCCCCCAGAACGACCTTCAGGTGGTCAGATGCAGCCCACGCTGCATTTGCCAAACTGAAGGGCCGCTTCGTTTCGGCTCCTATTTTGATTGCCCCTGATCCTTCGCGTCAGTTCGTGGTGGAGGTCGATGCGTCAGAGGTGGGCGTAGGTGCAGTTCTTTCCCAGCGGTCTCCCTCAGACGACAAGATGCATCCATGCGCGTATTTTTCGCATCCTTTATCTCCCGCCGAACGCAATTACGACATTGGTAACAGAGAGTTGTTGGCAGTCAAATTAGCGTTGGAAGAATGGCGTCACTGGTTAGAGGGATCGGGGGTTCCCTTTATTGTTTGGACTGATCTGAAGAATTTAGAGTATATACGATCGGCTAAAAGGCTCAACTCCAGGCAGGCTCGGTGGGCACTTTTTTTCGGACGTTTTGACTTTACTCTATCGTACCGCCCGGGCTCCAAGAACATCAAGCCCGATTCTCTTTCTCGCATTTTTGACCCTTCCGAACGCCCGTCCACTCCCTAGTGTATTCTTCCCGAGACGTTAGTGGTCTCCACTCTTACATGGGAGGTCGAATCGAAGGTCTTAGCAGCCTTAGAAGGGGTAACGCCTCCACCCGGATGCCCACCGAACCGTTTGTTTGTGCCGGAGGGGCTAAGGTCCTGCGTTATCAAGTGGGGTCATTGTTCCAACGTGGCTTGCCATCCAGGGGTTAATCGAACTAGGTTTTTAGTCAAGCAACAATTCTGGTGGCCAGCTATGGCTCGTGATATTCGCAGTTTTGTTTTGGCTTGTTCAGTTTGTGCCACTGGTAAGACTTCCAACCGACCTCCAGATGGGTTACTCCAACCTCTGTCTGTCCCTTCGAGACCCTGGTCCCATATCGCACTAGATTTTGTTACCGCCCTCCCACTCTCCCAAGGGTATACGGTTGTTTTGACCGTGGTGGACCGATTCTCGAAGGCGACCCATTTTATACCCTTAGCCAAATTACCCTCTGCTCAGGAGACAGCGGTTGCGGTTATTGATCACATCTTCCGGTTACATGGCCTCCCGGTGGATGTGGTTTCTGACAGGGGTCCCCAATTTGTGTCCAAATTCTGGCAGGAGTTTTGTAAGTTACTGGGGGCGACGGTTAGTCTTTCCTCTGGGTTCCATCCCCAGACCAATGGTCAGACTGAGAGGGCCAACCAAGATTTAGAGCGAATGTTGCGATGTTTGGCGTCCAAGAATCCTTCCTCCTGGAGTCAACAACTCTCTATGATTGAGTACGCTCACAATTCACTGGCAGTGTCTTCTACGGGCCTTTCTCCATTTGAATGTAGTCTAGGTTACCAGCCACCTGTGTTTCCCAGTCTGGAGTCCGAGGTCGCGGTCCCCTCCGCTCACGCCTTCGTCCAGAGGTGCCGCCACACTTGGAACAGAGCCCGCGAGACTCTGCTGCAAGTGAGGGCGCGTACCAAGGCTAAGACCGACCGCCACCGGTCGAAGCCTCCCGTATACGTCGTGGGTCAAAAAGTGTGGCTTTCTACTAAGAACATTCCGCTCCGCTCCGTTGCCAATAAGCTTGCTCCCAAATTCATTGGCCCGTTTACTGTCACTAAAATTATTAGTCCAGTGGCAGTCCGCCTCAAATTGCCTCCGGCGTACAGGAGGATTCATCCCGCCTTTCATGTGTCCAAAATTAAACCTGTTTTCCGTTCTCATCTTAATCCGCCTACTCCGGTTGCTCCTCCGCCGCGACTCGTAGACGGGGAACCAACCTATTCGGTTAATCGTATTCTGGACTCTAGGCGGAGGGGACGTGGATTCCAGTACTTGGTGGACTGGGAAGGTTACGGTCCGGAGGAGAGAAGTTTGGTTCCTGCTAGGGACATTCTGGATCACTCCCTTATTGATGATTACAATCAACAGGTAAGGAGTTCTAGGAGGGAGGGTACTGTCACGGTTCACTAATCCGCTGTCTCATACTGTTGTCTGTGTGTAGGTTTTGGGATGTGTCACTTGATTGTTCTGTGTGGGCATCGCCGCTGATTGCTGATCAGCGGCAGCTGTGGATCATTACACCTGCCTATATAACGCCTTGTCTTTCGTCTCATGTTTGTCAGATCGTTTGTTGAAGTCCTGGTGTTGTCCCGTTGTTTCTCGTGTTTCTTGTTCCTGGATTGGATTCTCGTCGCTGTTCCCTGTTACCTGTCTGTCTCGTTGGATTACTCGTTCTGGATTTCATTCACGGATACTCACACGGACACACGGACTCACCATTCAGGAACATCATTCATCACGGACACTTCATCGCCCATCAAAGTCCCTGTGTTACCTCTCTCCTGCTGTCTGTGTTGCTGCTGTGTGTTTTGTGGTCTACTTACCTGGCGTGAAGCTCTATTAAAGAGATATTAACTTGCATTTGTATCCAGTCTTCTTTTCCGTGACACATGCTGGTTAATGCTGGATTTTTCAGCAGGGTTATTTAAACATGTTTCTCCACTGACGTCCAATGGCATTTACAATTAAGCATAAAATGAAAATATTTCCGGAGCTGAGAATAACAGAATTCAGGTTGAATACTGTGCCAGCCAAGCTACTGCCATTGGGATGAATAGGACTTGCTAACAGATAGCTTTCCCCATGTTTTTTAGAGCTCCTTGGATAATACATAGTGATTTAGACAGGTCTCAGAAACTGCTTTCTCACAGGTACGAAGCAATTTGCATGTCTCTCTGTGGGACAGAAGCTGTTGGCTTATAGCCAGAGGCTTTGCTCTAAGCACCTGGTTTCATCAACAATAATGAAGCTCGGTGTTGAATAATGAAGCACACATCTCTCTTTTATAAAACCATACCTGCAATTAAAAACGCTGTTGCCCATTTCTGGCTCATTGTCTTTCCTCCTGCGGCATGTTGCATTGTAAAAAATGAACAGCACAGTAATTTTAATGTCTGTCTTTTGTCGTCTGTCTCTGGTGATGACAGGCAGCTCCTCCTCAAGAGAAGAGATATCCCGCTATTGTTCGCTTTTTAATAATGAAGCTGGCAAGGGCAGGGAGGAACCCTTCATTTCCGATCATCACTTAAATCTGCTGGCCTTGAGAAATGCGTTACACAATGATCTCACGTCAGGCCTCATTTGAGCCTGTGTGTAGGGGATGTTTTTGTGGGGTTATACGAAAAGCCTTTGAGGATGAACGTCCTTTATAGCAACACATAAAAATGAGTGTTTCCCCCCAAGCCTGTGGGGCTCAGTGTCGGATTTTTCACTATTCCAGCTGTCCGTGAACCATAACCTCGTACTCAAA
The DNA here is from genome assembly GCF_024489055.1 of Chanodichthys erythropterus. NCBI lineage: Eukaryota > Metazoa > Chordata > Actinopteri > Cypriniformes > Xenocyprididae > Chanodichthys > Chanodichthys erythropterus. Next base: position 11,655,679 of record NC_090227.1, on the reverse strand, counting down.
GGAGCGACTGCGGTACCATGAAGCAGACAGGACTGAAGTGTGTGGTGGAGCAGTTGTTCCAAGGACAGAGTGAGACTGAAAGGATAACATCTAAGAAGAAATAGAAATAATTAAAAAAATATTTCTTAATGGAGGCTCTCAGTTGAAGGTCAAAAAGAGCTCATTCAAAGTTCTTTTGAAAGCTGTGTTAGTGTGATGTTAAAGGCCTGTCTATACAGATGTATGGAATTCTCTCTTTCGTCTGCATCAGATCTGGGATACATGGTGACTGTACTGTATACTGTACAATTGCAGTTATTAATAAATCATTGGTTTATATTTTTTTCTCCACTTGAATTGGGTTGAAGCTTCACATCTGGTGCGGTTCTCTAGTAAATTTCACCCTTTGACAGGTGTTTGAAATGATGGTGAAATGTAGAAATCCTTACTGATTTGTTTTTTTTTTTTATTTTGCAGCAGTGACAACACTTTACTACCCTTAACAAAAATAAGTTTATTCAAGTGTGTTATTAGTATACATAATTTAAACTAAAAATAAGAAAGTATACTTTCAGTCTACTTTCTATGTACTTCACAGAAATATACTTTATGTACATCTCAGAAATATACTTAATTGCACTTAAGGATACTTGACTTTTACTCACAGAAAAGTGTATTTGAAGTATATTTGGAGTATACTTATACTCAATATTTTGATTGAGATACTTACAAGTATAATTAAGTATTTTAAGTGGCTTGTAGTTGTGTTTAATCATTTGTTTGAGTAGCCTATTAAATGCTTTTTTCACATAGTTTTTGCTGTGATGTCATGTTTACAAACTAACATTGTTTGAAAATATTAATTTATCAGGAAAACAGATATGCTCATAATTCTGAATTTTTGTGATGGCTAGTCTATTGGTAGCGTACAGTACAGTCCAAAAGTTTGGAACCACTATGATGTTTAATGTTTTTAAAAGAAGTTTCGTCTGCTCACCAAGGCTACATTTATTTAATTAAAAATACAGTAAAAAACAGTAATAGTGTGAAATATTATTACAATTTAAAATAACTGTGTACTATTTAAATATATTTGACAAAGTAATTTATTCCTGTGATGCAAAGCTGAATTTTCAGCATCGTTACTTCAGTCTTCAGTGTCACATGATTCTTCAGAAATCATTCTAATATGCTGATTTGCTGCTCAATAAACATTTATTGCTATCCATGTTCTAACTGTTATATGGTGGGGGGCACTGTTACGCTTCTTCTGAAAGAGTGCTGAATCTCCGGAAACACATGCGAAGAAGAAGCAGAAACTAATGATAGAACATTGCTAACACAAATGTAAAATAATGTGATTATCAACATAAACAGAAAATAAATAAACAACATATAAATCAAAACTGCCTAATGTTACTGAATGAAATGTCGACCCAGGACAAGGACTGGGACTTTGAAGCTTTGGGGGTGTTGATGAACTTGATCTACTACATCTGTGTTTTGATCATGGTTCTGAATCCCATCCTGACGTAGTCTTTGATAAAAATGCAATTTTCTCAGCTTTTTGTTTAAAATGTTGCTTTTTTTAATAAAACTAACCCACATTCAAGTATAAAAATATAATACTTAAATAGGAATATCGAAGTATACTGAAGTGCAGAAATAATATATAAATAGGAAACTGTAAGTATGATGTTATGTTAACTTAAAGAAAACTTAAGTACTGTATACTTTCAGTGTAAAACTACTAGGCCTAAACTAGTAGTTTACTGAGAGTATACTTCAAAGTGTACTTTCATAAATAAAAAATGTGCAACAAGTATTAAAACAGTAAACTACTAGTATACTTATAAGTTCACTTGTAGTACAAATTCAGTACAAATGAGGAACATAACTGTGAACTAGTTGTGCACTTAAAGTTTACTAGTGTTAGTAAACGCTACACTTAAATGTATACTTTTTTTATAGCTACTAAAACTGGGCCAAATTTAGTCCCAAGCAGTATTGAAATAGTACACTTATAAGTATACTACTAGTACATTGATATTAGTATACTTACTACATAAAGTATACTCGAAAATATATACCTGAACGTTACTTAAGTAAACTTCATAAAATTAACTTGAAGTATACTTCTTTTTCGTAAGGGTATTGGGTATTGTATGGCTCATATTGAAAACTGTCCTTTGAGTTTGCGTCAGGTTAATTAGTGATACTTTAGGGACAGTTCTTTTTCTTTTTCTTTTATGGGACGGCTTAATGTTTGTGTTAGTCAGTAGGCCTGGTTATAATTAGCTTTTTTTGGAAGCTGTAAGTCTTGTGATAGCTAGGTGTGTGGTGCAATGGTGAACTGCTTGAATATAAGGAGAACCAATCACTCAGCTCAAAGAACACATCATCTATAACCATCTGCTGCTGGGTTGGTCATATTCAAGTTTTCAAAGCTTTCATGCAACATTTATTAATATTGTGTCAAATGGTTCATAAAGCAAATTCTTCTGAGAATGTGATATTTTTAATATACATTTATACACTTTATTTTCACTAACAGTCCTCATACAGGCCACCTGCATATAGTCTTAAAGTATTTTACTCAAAGAAACGCAAAGAAAAATGAATCGGCTAAGAGAACCAGCAAATGAAGTGTCATTACTGGAATTATATAAGTTCCCTGTCTCTTGAGTGTTTGTTAAGTTAAAGGGTTAGTTCCCCCAAAAATGAAAATAATGTCATTAATTACTCACCATCATGCCATTCCACACCTGTAAGACATTCGTTAATCTTCGGAACACCAATTAAGATATTTTTGTTGAAATCCGATGGCTCAGTGATGCCTTCATAGCCAGCAATGACATTTCCTCTCTCAAGATCCATTAATTTTATAAAAACATATTTAAATCAGTTCATGTGAGTACAGTGGTTCAATATTAATATTATAAAATATTATAAAGCATCGGATTTCAACAAAAATATATTAATTTGCGTTCCGAAGATTAACGAAGGTCTTACGGGTGTGGAACAGCATTCGGGTGAGTAATTAATGACAGAATTTTCATTTTTGGGTGAACTAACCCTTTAAGCAATTACCTTAATTTGGTTATGCTTTCAGGTACCTAAACACATTTCTCTTAACACATTTTAACTTGTTTAAAGTCATTCCACAGATTTTTCCACAAAATCAGTGCAGAAAAAAAAAAAAAAAAAAAAAAAAAAGTCTGAATGAAAAAAGAGTAAACAAGCAAATTTACATCACTCAGACCATTGGGGGTTTATGAAGGTCCATTCTTTACAAATGCAAATATTTCAAGGTTTATTTGTTATTGTGGTACCTTTACCATGCATTATATGTAGTACGTTTGTAATTGTTATTAATGAAAGTTATAAAAATTTTATTATAAACACAGAAAATCTAGCTTTTCTAAATAGGAGTTCCATATCAGAAGGGCTGTCCTTGGGTCAGTAAATGTTTAGAAATGCCTGATATAAAGAGATTTTACATGTTGCTGTAAGAAACACCATTCAAATAAAAAAAAATAAGGAATCACTTACTTTAGTAACATCAGTGTTCGGCTGTTTATGTGCAGCGTGTTAAATTAGAGAAATGATTTAGTGCTGTTCTCTAGCCTGTTTTAACACGGGATCCTTTAATGCAGGGCAAATGAGATTTAGGGTGTATTTTTAAACTAAATTACATTGTAGAGACGCCACCTCTGTCTCTCTGACCGAGGGACCAGGATACTGTTCCACTCGTCCGCCAGAAGTAATTACATATGCACAGAGAAAGACAGATTTGCACAGATTTGCTGCCCAAATGAGAAACCGTTGTGCTGGTAAATGAAATGTTAAAAATGGCCGTTCAGAGATCTGACAAAGTAGTCTGCGAACACCTTGAATAAAAATGCGGCTTGCCGAACGCGTGTAGTAATGATGAGCCAGAGTATTCTCTTTGTTATTCTCTACCAATCCGTGCTAGCATCTGTGAATCTTTAATAAAGCTCAGGGTGAGTCCTGCTGGAGATGAGCTCTTTTATGTCTCTGGGCTCTGATTTGACTTGTCCCAGTAGATTTGTCCATCCAAAAAGTCCTGTTCACCCCATCAATCAGTCTTTGAACATTAAAGAGTGTATGTGTTTAATTATGCATCCTGGTCAAGTTTCAGAGAGTCAGAAACACAAGAGTGCAGAGAGTGCAAATTCAGCAGATGAAAGAGAATAAACCAGCTGATTTACCTGGAGTCCATCAGAACCAACTGTAAACAACATCGGATTAAACATGGGGTGAAAGGTCATTTCGTGCTTTACTGTTTTGCCAGCGAACAGGGCTTCTGTGTAAGTGTGTGTGATTTCTTTGCATTCATCGACTAACGACACATCTCATTGCTTCTTATTTAAATGCCAGTGTTGCAGGATATCTTTTTGTGAACTTTTGTTTGTGAATTTAGACAACTAAACTAAAATAACAAACTAAACAATAAAACAGGTCCAAAAGATAGCAATATGGAGCAATAAAAAAATAAAAAACAGAGTTTAGATAATATATAGTGTGTATTTCCAGTAACAAGCTACATTAGCATAAGTATGAAAAGTCAGCTATCTATGTTATGTTTTATTTTTTTTATTCTGTTGGTTACAAACAATAGATTTGCAGATTCATTGAAGTCATCACTCCATACAAGTTCATGGTACATGTTTCTTGCAAAATACATATTTAGTTATAGAAATATTAGTTATATAACTTGTAATGTTGCCAACCACATTTTTTTTTTAAGTAGCTTGCCTGCATTTTTGTTTATAAGAAGCTTCGCAAGCTATAGTTTCAAATTAGCTTCTTCACCAACACTGCACTGCAACAGTTTTTAGGTTGATGAAAATAATAAAAAGCCATTGGTTCAAATTTATTAAACTGATTGAACTGATTTATTAAACTGACTGAAAATCACTTCCATCATGCAAATTCACAGCTGTTATTAAAGTGCCTATTCCCATCACTATCTTTTCATCTTGTTATCTGTCCATATAGACTGTATACTGACATCTCTTTCCTTCTTTCAGTCAGTCATGCCTATTAGGAGTCTAATTATGCGCGCACACACACACACACACACACACACACACACACACACACACACACACACACACACACACACACACACACATATACAGGGTGCTTTTTGATCTGGCGCCTCGTCTAGCTGTCCCTGTCATTGTGTGGCTTAAGCGACCGTTTGTTGAGGCCTCTACAAGGCCAAGCATTCTGTGTGCAGGAGTGAACACTAGGGGGCAAGCTGAAGACATCACACTGGCCCTTTCCCGTTCACCTATATCTAAACACTCATTGTATTCAAGGAGGATTCATGGAAGCTTTTGCAGTTGGGAAGTTCTGGACTTCCTATTATCATTTTATAAAAAAGTTTTGTTGTGCTCAGCATTTTTGTGTGTGATTTTAGCTTTTATTGTAAAGGTTCATTTGAAATTTTCTCAGTGTAAACTTTTTTCCCAGTTTAATATGCTGAGATATGTTGGTTGATTTGCATGAAAAACATAAACATGAAGACACTTTGTTTGAGCATCCCTGTCTGCCTGGCATGGCAACACTGTTTGGGCTATCTATTAATTCAGCAAATGAAAAAATGTTTTGGGAAACCTGTTTTGAAAACAGTGGCTGCATCTGAAATCTCAAACTTGCCCACTATATCCACCTTTTTCCCAATGAGCTATACTGAGTTTTAGATTATAGGTGGCACTTCTGGTTTGGGGACATTTCACTTAAAAAGACTAAAACAAATGATTTCAAATCATAAGGTTGTGCTACAAATAATGCTTATCCGTCAGTTTGACTGAATGGGCTGTAAAATTTCCGTAAGACTTCAAGAGAATAACGTAACACTTGGTATTTTAACGTGACATGTATGACAAGAATACCTATGGCAAGAGCTCTTTTCAGTAGCTGCATTCTTTTACTCCTGATTATTTTCGATTTTCTTTTGTATTCCGCTGTATCAGTATGAAAAAGGACAACATATACTGCACATTTGTGGTCTGCTCTCCTGATTTAATTTACAATATATCTCATTAATAATTCACTGGAATGCACTGAGAAGCTCTCGTTTTTCTCCCCAAATCCTCACATTTCGTTCCAGGTTTGTTTTCACACTGATGCTTCAAAATGTTATTGTCTCCCCTTTTCACTTCTAATCCCTATAAGCAGTGTTTACTGGAATATTTCTAAAGCAGGTAAATATATTTATTGTCTGTCACAATGAAGAAAATTACTTTTAATTATTTTCACTCAATGTTTCAGTTAATTAGAATTTTGGCAATGTGTTACATAATACAGACATATTACTACAGCTGTATTTACATAATATTGCTGTGGAAATACTCTGGGGTTGTTCATGGCCTGTGGATGTTAATGCTTTTACACTTTTAAATGTCCTTTTAATGTTCACTGTTTAAAGGGTGAGTAGAGTAATGACTTCTCATTATACCCAGTTTTTAAAAATACTCATTGCATTCATAGAGTTAACTTTTCGCTGATTGTTTACAGCTTAACAATTATTCTCATCATTTGCATAAAGCATCATGGAGTGTAGGAAAAAAGGTGGATAAGAGACAAAAAACAAAACAAAAAAACAGTATGTGAAAGGATGTCTAAATTCACAGTACTCATAAAACAGTAGGCAAAAAACTCCCGGATGACTTACTAATTCCAGCGAGATTCTGAAGTGCACATCCACTGGACACTTTACTATCGCATGAGGCCATTGGAAACAATTTATGAATTGCAGTGAAGCTATGCAACTGACACCGATAGGTCACATGACAATGAAAACATGGCAAATGTAGTATGCCCAGATCAAATTCATGCTACACACATTCATACTATAGAAAGTACTTGTTCACAAGAAGTACCTACTCAGAGTATGCGATTTTGGACACATTCATTATTTTATTTTTGCTATTCCATTTGGTGCCGCATGCACAAATTACACACACTACTGTACAGCAGTTGCTCACACTGATGTATTCTACCTCTTGTATTTTTTTTTTTGCTTTTTCTTAAAATTTCTTTAAAATGTTCATGACATCTAAACTAAGGTTAATAGTTAGTCTCTATGGGTCCTGAGCAGGTGTTTCGCATCAGTTGTTACTATGAATTTTAACTCTTCTAGAATGCTGTATTGACCAATCAGCTACCAATACAACTATGTGTTTTATAATCTGTTTTCCAGCACAAGGAAGACATCTGTGTGTGAAGTCAGAATAAAATATCCTTTGATCTGTAAAGTGACTATAAAGCCACATTCTCTCTCTTCATTAAACAGGAAGGGAAGCGAGATTAACTGAACTTCCGCTGGGCCCTTTGTGAGGACAGAAGCTCCAGCATTGTCCGGTTGCGGGACGAAGCGATAGGGGGATGAAAGGGTGCAGGCCTGTGGTGGACGAGAGGGGCCTAATGAAGGGAGATTAGGAAACAGTGATTTGGCTCTCTGGCGGACGCCAGCTATTATGTTCTATTGTGCTGGAGCAGCACGAGCCGAAAGCTCTTGGAGAGAAGGAGAACATGAACTGCTTGTGGTGCAGTGTTAAGGGGCGGTGGGCCCCCACCCACAACACCCCGAAGCTCGTGCCCCACCAGCCTGCTCGCTATTCAACAGTTGCCATTTGACTCTGACAAGATTTACATCGGAGCAGCTGCTACTAACCCCATTGTGTCCAGGCACGGGCTGGGGCGAGCAGGCGCTGTGGCCCGTGTTGGGTAAGGGAGGGCTGGGCTACGAGTGTCTGAATGTGGGTCAGTGTGGGTGCAGGTGCCAGGAGTGTGTCAGCTCTTTGTAACTGTGTTAACTGTGTCTGACAGAGGACCACATGGTGGCTTAAAACGGTTGACTAGAGAATCACTTTATGTGTGCTACATTTGAGGGCATATGTATGTTTAAAGTTGCTGTATAATGGCTGTGCCACTAGTGTCAGCAAACATAAATGTAAAAAAAAAAAAAAAAAAAAAAAAAAAAATTGTTACCTTTCATAAGTAAATACTCAGAAAACGGAGTAATGGGGGTAGTTGCCATAGAGTTGCGATGCTGTTTTCAGGGTGCTGGTTGCCAGGGTTTTGCTTTGCTGTTGTTAGGGTGTTTTTGGGTAGTTTCTATGGTTTTGCTGAGTTTTTGCTATTATATTCTGGTCTGTATATTTTTGCCCCGTTTTATCATCCTGCAGGTGAAAATTGTTAGTCTGCTCATGTAGAAAATAGCACACCTCAACATAGCTGAAGTTTATTTTTTAATTCAATACATTTCTCATTCCATTCCATTGACATTCCATTCCTTCCCATAGACACAATATTTTTTTCACTGAAAGTTTAGATTATTTTAAAATGTCAGATTTTGTGTATATGTACTTATCTCATAATGCTAAAAAATGCTAAACCTAATAAAAACATATGCATAAACAATAAACACATATTATGATAAATTATCAAAAGTAATTTTATGTAATTCCAACAAAAAAAACATCATCATTAACATCATTATCATTAATCTATTACTTGTTCCAGAGCAAATCGATTTGGGTTAAGGGGAACATTAAGTTTCATAACTTTATATTTAGGCTATATTTAACTTAAATCCTGTACTAGAGCGCTGCTTGTGTATGTTTGACTGAATTGTTTGCTTGTGTTTATTTCCTGTTGTCTTTTATAATTGCTATTGTAGTTAATTTAAATGTTATTGTTCAATGAAAATTATTTTATATAAATAGCCATATTTGGTATTGAGAAAGGGTCTGTTGTGATTGTGAAAGTTACGTTATTACACCAGATGGCGGAGTCAGTAACAAATTGAAATGAACTGGTTGTAAAAAACAAAAAAAACAAAAAGGAAGTTGTTCTAGCGCTGTCATTTGAAATCTTTTAAAAGGACAAAGACAAAGATATCGCTTTCCTCAGCGGACATTCAAACTGATTTTTTTTTTTTTTAATATATTTTGTATTATTTTTTTATAATGGGGGTCAACCTGAAGAATGAATGTTATATTAAATGCATGCAGGTAATACACTCTCTTTCTCTCTCTCTCTCTCTCTCTCTCTCTCTCTCTCTCTCTCTCTCTCTCTCTCTCTCTCTCATAATACCGTACTACTCTACATAATACAACTTGAATGAAATGACTCATCATTTCTTTGTTACTAGTTCTAAAGTGACATTTTAGAATTAGTAACAGAAACTTGATCACAACTGTTAAAGTGTTAGTCCACCCAAAAATGAACATTCTGTCATTAATTTCTCACCCTCATGTCGTTTCACACCTGTAAGACCTTCGTTCATCTTCAGAACACAAATTAAGATATTTTTGATAAAATCTGATGGCTCAGTGAGGCCTGCATTGACAGCAAGTTAATTTACACATTCAATGCCCAGAAAGCTACTAAAGACATATTTAAAACAGTTCATGTGACTACAGTGGTTCAACCTTATTGTTATGAAGTGACGAGAATACTTTTTGTGCGCCAAAAAAAAACAACAACACCAAATAACAAATTTACTGAACAATATCTAGTGATGGGCGATTTCAAAACACTGCTTCACGAAGCTTCGAAGCTTTACGAATCTTTAGTTTCAAATCTGTGGTTCGGAGCGTGAAAGTCACATGATTTCAGTAAACGAGGCTTCTTTACGTCATCAGTGTTTCGAAATTTTAATGGTTCACATGACTCAAAACAAAAGATTGTCATCTTGAGTTTTGAATCTGTGGCAGAAGGAAGTAGTTCTGCACAAAAGAGTGTTTCTTATATATTTATAGATTTTTTTATTTTTTATTTTTTGTGCCAAAGTTTAATTTGATTTAAAGTTTAATTTGGGGTTGTTTAGTGATACTTGCAGAAGTTGACGTCATACTACTCAGCAATAGTCTGATGTAAGTAATAGTGTAATAACAGTGTTTACACTCTTCAGAAATTCTTTCTGAAGAAATTCTGTTCGGCATGGTAATGGTTATGACAATGTTGATATATCTGGTCTTGGCGGAATAGGTCTGCTGTGCTGCTGCTTATTGCTGCTGCTGCAGAGCAAGTACGGACCGGTTACTGCCAATACATACTGTACATGTCATGCTGCTGAGAGCAAGTAAGACATGCTGCTGCTGTACGATATAGCATACATAAAGATGTGCCCTATAAAGAATGATGTGATTGCAAGCAGGTTGAGTAAATGACTTATTAGCCTACACCATCTAGAGTTTCATGACATAACTTCAAATTTCTCTATTAAACATGGACTGGAGAAAATAATTTAGCAAAAAACAAACAAACAAAAAATAAATAAATAAATAAAATAAAAAATAGCATAGAAAAATTGCATGCACCACCTTTAACGTGATTCTAGGCAATCTGTCATGTTTACTCCTATGATTTATTTGACTAAAATGTTGCAAACCCACCAGCCTAAACCAGATGTCTATGGCTCCTTCCAAACAAGCCAAAACAATGAGGTGAATGCCGTTGCCATGGAGACACAGCTGACCTGCATGGCTTGGTGCTCACCTACACTAATCAATGAGACGTTGTTCATTTACATGCCTGAAATATTATCCACCGATTCAAAGTGATGGCATGATTTTTAGTCCATTTTAAATTCCTGTACATCTGTCTCACCTGGATGCAGATCAGCTGAAGAAGATGATGATGCATCTACAACACTTTTCATTTCTGAAGGAAGGTAATGATGGAGAAGAAAATTTTGAGTTGGTGTTTAGTGTTCCCAGACATATAGATATAGGGGGAGACCGGGTATGGTTATAACATGGGGAGAGTTGTAACAGCATCAATTCCTCCAATCAGGGATAAGCTAGGAGTCCTATGATCATTTCAGTATTTACTAGGGTAGCCAACTGTCCTGTTTTAGCCAGGACATCCCTTATATTGGGCCTAATTGATTTGTCCCACACGTGACCTCCCTTGTCTTGTTAATTGACTGCTACGCTGATCTATCAGCCACTTACTTTCATGTATTTTGGGAGTGGAGGACTTGACGTGTTGTAAATTGCAGTGCAATTTGCAAATTGGATTGTGAATTGCAGTGCAAACTAACATGGCGGCGCCCCTTTGCGCTTTATAGATCAGCTAATATGATCATTATAAAGGTTTTATCGAAAAAAACACATTCACTTGGAATTGGAATATCAGGTAGTTGATGACAAAAAAAAAAAAAAAAAAGCGATACATCTGTCAAAATGTGCTATTGTGGCTATGATGTGTCACATGACAAGTATGACGCATATTTTATATTTTAAAATTAAGTGTGAAAAGGTTAATTTTTTGGTTGATTTGACAAGGAATGATCTAAATGTGTTTATGTCTAACAACCTTTACATCTTTTATACACAAAGTTACTTAACTGCAGATAATGAAATGACATACACTGTGTGGTACAGTACAAATATTTTGATTGTGTGTCCCTTATTCTGTCCCTTATTATAATCCCTATATTATCCCTATAAGTTGTTCTAGTAGCAGTTGTGGCTCATCTGTAGTGGAAGGTGGGGCAGGGCTTCACCGAAATATTCATCCAAAACATAGACCTCTATTTATAAACTGAATCAATAATAAATTGTAAATGTGTTCAGCATTCTGTAACACATATTTTCGAATTTCTGGACAATTTTAAGTCATAAAGTGAGCAGGATATAGCTTATGGCTTTGGCAGGCTTATGCGTATTAAAGGGGGGCATAATGTATTACTAAGAGGGGCAGAGGGTATCTGAGCCCTCTCCAGCTCTACAGCACCCCTCTATTTTCCAATGTAAATCTGTGGTGAAAAATGGAACTGCAGCATGCTCTAATTTAGAGCCATTGAGGCAGATTTGGGATTTTTATGATGGATTATTTCAATAAACATATTCATACTGCATAATGTGGCCTCTGTTTTTGCTTCTTTTGTTTAAATGTTACAACTTACCACAGCATGTGTTACAACCTACACCGATAGTGAGGTAGATTGTAAAAAAGGCGCACCATGTATCAACTGCAGCCTTCTTCCTTCATGATTTTTTTTCTTCCTTTTTAAAAAATAACAAATAATTAAATAAAATATAACATTCCTTAAAATAGTGACAGTCAGGAAGTAATGTAATATTTGCTTGTGGGTGTTCTCGGGGCTTTATTCCCAAGATAACTTTAGGAACATAAAACTAAATCCCTCGGACACTGACAAGTTCATTTTAGCGTCTTTCTTTTTTTGCCTCTTTTTTTCCTTTCCTTCTGCTCTCCTCTTTCTATACCCCACGTCATAATAAAAGTCCTCACAACAACCACTTTAAAGGTGCCATAGAACGCTTTTTCACAAGATTTAATATAAGTCTAAGGTGTCCCCTGAATGTGTCTGTGACGTTTCAGCTTATAATACCCCATAGATTTTTTATTATTCATTTTTTTTTAACTGCCTATTTTGTGGCAATTAAATATGCTCCGATTCAGTGTGTTTCCCCTTTAAATGCTTGCACTTCCCGCCCCAAGCTCTCAACTCTATAATACATTGCATAAACAAAGTTCACACAGCTAATATAACCCTCAAAATGGATGTTTACAAAGTGTTCGTCATGCAGCCTATTGGATCATGTAAGTATAGTATTTATTTGGATGTTTACATTTGATTCTGAATGAGTTTCATAGTGCTCCGTGGCTAATGGCTAATGCTACACTGTTGGAGAGATGAAGTTGTGTTTATGAATTATACAGATTGCAAGTGTTTAATAATGAAAATAACGACGGCTCCAGTCTCCAGTGAATACAGTGAGAAACGATGGTAACTTTAACCACATTAAACAGTACATTAGCAACATGCTAACGAAACATTTAGAAAGACAATTTACAAATATCACTAAAAATATGATGATATCATGGATCATGTCAGTTATTATTGCTCCATCTGCCATTTTTCGCTATTGTCCTTGCTTGCTTACCTCCATAAAGTCTGTTAATTTGGCTGTGCAGCCCCAGACGTTAATACTGGTTTGTCTAATGCCTTGAACATGGACTGGCATATGCAAAAGTCGGGGGCGTACATATTAATGATCCCGATTGTTGCGTCACAGTCGGTGTTATGTTGAGATTTGCCTGTTCTTCCGAGGTCTTTTGCACAAATTAAATTTACATAAGAAGGAGGAAACAATGGAGTTTGAGACTCACTGTATGTCATTTCACAAATTTAAGTTTAATTTAGATGATTATTTGAATGTAATCACTACAAAATACAAATCAGAGGGTGGATTCAATTGTCAAAAATACTGTATACCATAGATAGTCAGAGTATTGTCATATGTACTTTTTGACAGGAATGAAAATTAAACTTTGAGTACAAACAGTGCTTAGCTGTATTGTACATTTTTTTAACAACATGCCAGATGTTCAGTTTATAAAACTGAGTTTTGAAAATGAAAAGTGATCTAGGACCTTTACATAATGCATGCCATCTTAAAGACTGTTAGTCTGTCCCTCACAGAGATTATATGTGCTTATGTTGTCTGATTAGTTTTCTATCTCATTTCTATTCTTATTTCTTTTTATCTAAGGAATTTAAGGAGAAGCAATCAAGAACAAATAAAACTTTCATTGAACATGACTATGCAAGTTATGAAAGACCAATACAATTATCTGAAAAACTGAATTAATTGGTGTTTCTCACTGCAGCACAGCTGTAATACATATGGAAGATTTACAGTCACTCACATATACAGTAAAAATATTAGAAAATATTTGTTTAATTGTCCAACATCAGCTGAATATCATCTTTCCCCTATGTTCTTTAGTTTTTATTTATTTTTTTATAAACTAAATCTCAGCTTCACGTCAGGTGTATTCATTCCTTTTTAATGGAACAAATTAATCTACTATGCTGCTGCCATCATGAAATGAAGAGTGAGCTATCAGCAGATAGCTTCTTTGCACCCTGTAAAAGGGGTTGGAAGCAGGTCAAGCATTTAGTAATAAGCCACTGTAGTCCTAGTGTCATGTGGACAAGAACCTTGTACCAGGGCCTGTGCTCGGACAGAGCTCTATAAAACAATGACAGTCCATGTTGGTGATCCACAACTCATGTCTTGCACACGATAAAACTGGTTGTTTGTTTCTTATTAAATTCCTGTGATTTGTTAGTGGTCAGAACATTTGGACGGAAATATCAATTTACTGAATTTATTGGGAAATAGTTAAGATTTACTGTAAGATTTCAAGCGAAAGAAAGTGATTGATGGTGAATAATTAGTTTTGCAGATGCCATTTGGTTTATTCAATGAGAACCATACAATGAGACAAAGTGTCTCTTAAGTGTCCAAATAAATTTTATATGATATTGAACATAATTCATCAGCAGAACGTGTGTCATGTTTAAGTGGTGCAGTGCAGAGCTTTGGCCCAGAGTCCAGAGTTTTGCTTTTCTGGTGCTGTTGGATCTCTTTTGCCTGAGTGCTATCATACCTTTTACTATCATTTAGTTGTGGGTCCCACGCTGCTGATCCACCAGATGTTTCAGGCCACAGATGATGGATGGCCATCGCTGCGCTCCAGCCTTAAGTGATTGGAGAAGATTGAAGATGTGCAATTCACTTAAGTTTGCTCACCACTGCATCAGGCAATCAGTACGATGAGAAAGAGAGAGAGATGCCCAGGCAGACAGACAGCATGAAAACACACTCACATCAGCACTGATTTAACTCGGCAGAGGTATATCTGACAGGATCAGGCTCTTTAGAAGTGAATTAAAGGCTGTTGTTTGTGATTTAGCAGCGTGAGGAATATTACCCTCAGTGGGTTATTAAGTCTCATTCTCTGATATGTGCTGTTTATGGGTTTCAGGATATTAGTGAGCTCACAGACCCAATGCTCTGATAGTGTCTTTAGCCAAGTGTGTGTATGATATGTCCCTATTTAGATTACAAAAAGGTAGCAGGAATATGAAAAAAAAAAAAAAAACAAACAAAAAAACTTTCTCTTGGGGGCATTTAAGGGTGTCTTTATTTAGCACAGTGCTTCAGAAATTATATATATATATATATATTTTTGTATAAATATAAAAATTTAAGATTAATATTTATAATTAACACAAAAGCAATATAAGTCAATGTTGTCCTCATTTATATATAAACATTTGTGTGTGTCAATTTTTGCCTTCATTGTAGGGATATAATGTCTTTATCCACCTTATTTTGCAACGTGGAGGTAAGCTGTTTTTATGAATGTGAAAGACTTCCAATTCATTAGTCGCTATCGGTAAATAATTAGAAGAATAACAAACTGTATTAACTATCGGTAAAACTATTTTCACTGCAAACTACTATTTTTATGATTACATTAACTTAAAAAAAAAAAAAAAAAAAACTATTTCTGAAATATTTTTTGTACTATGTACTATGTCAAAAGCATCATACAGCTCAGATAATCATGTGTTATATGTCATTTGAAAGGTCTCATGAAGTAGAATACGACGAGTATAATTGTTTTGGGCATTGACTAAATTTGTGTGAGTTTTTGTACATGAAGCCCCGCAAGACCCATATGTAAATAATAAACCAATGCAGCACTTTTGCCAGTTTTTGGCTCGTAACTTCATGAAACATGCTCCGATTGTGGACATCATTAATTCACAGCAGATTGTCATGATTAAAATTTAGCTTTCACTTGGCATTTAAGCTTATAACTTCATAAAACATGCATAGATTGTAGAAAATGAAAGAACTTTACTTACAGTGGATGTTCCCGACTGAAATGAGTCCAAGATCAACATAATCCCATGTGTCGATCATGAGTTACTCCACATGAAAGAATAATTTAAAAAAATGCCCATCAGGGGGCACCAATGGCTAAACAAAAAGGCTACCTTTGTTTCAAATGCTGTAACTTTTGATTTCTTTATGCGATCACCACAAAATTTGATCAAAATACAGCTCACATATAGAAAAAAATGTCCTCTTACCTTATTTCCTTACGTTATTGCATGTTAAATATAAAAATATATGTAAAATTTCCCTTGAGCAAACTTTTAGTTTTTGTCATTATCAACAGTTTCTCAGCATGAGAATGTCCAAAATTATTATTATTATTTTTTTATTTAAAAATGTAAAAAGTTTTCTTTCAAATGAAACCAACCTTTTGACTGTCCTTGCTAGAGATTTGCCATTATGAGTCATTATTTTTGTGCATGCCAATCAGAAAACAAACAAACAAAAAAAATAAAATAAAAAATGCATACCTTTGTTCCAAATACTGTAACTTTTGATTTCTTAATGCGATCACCACAAAATTTGATCCAGATACACATAATGAGGAACATCACCAAAAAAAGAATGATCCCGCTACCTTATTTCCTACATGAGATATTCGATTTTAAATTAGAAAGATATGTAATTTAACATTTTCCACATTTTACACATTTTTTTTTTTTTTTTTTTTTTTTTTGCTGTTTATTTCCAAAATGTATATTATTATTATTATTTAAAAAAGTTTCCTTTCTATACCAACCTTTTGACTCTCCATGCCATAGTTTTGGAGTTACGAGTTTTTACTTTTTTGTGTCAGAGAAAAAAAACTCTGAAAAGACCCCCTGGGCTTAAGGTGTTAATAACTTAAAATAATATGATAACAAACACCAGTATGCAATATCAACACATCAGCATAACGGACTGTTTTTGTACAGGTAAAATAACTAGAAGCGGAAGGCACTGGAAGCCTCACACAATCAAGTTACAAGTGGCCGCATCTGCTCTACATTAAAAATAAGGCGGTTAAGGTCAGCAAAATGTGAAATCACCTACATTGTTGGCAGCAGCAAATGGTCCCCATGAGGAAAACAGCTTTATAAACAAACCCAATAATATCTTAATGAAAACTCCTAAATGCGAAGGTTAAATATTGTTATATCGCAAAAACAAGTAAACCCACCATAAACAAAAATGTCTGTCTGTGTGTGTGAGTGCGTGTGTGTGAATGAGAGCAGATAAATGCATGCAGGCCTAATAGAGGAGAAGTTGTGAGCTTGTGAAGAGTGGGGTGACATAGAGGCCTAGCGTAATCTAATAACCGCCTCCATCTTTCTAATGCACCTCTCTCTGCTCACATTGAGAGTGCAAATGCTGGCAATGATGAATAGACTGCTATGAATGAAGTATCCTGTGATATATCAAATAAAAGTAAATTTGCTTTCATTATTGATGCCAAGGCCTTGGAGTGTGTGCATCCTCTCGGCTTCCATAGCTGCTACAGACAGGCATTTCAAATCATTGCTGCTGGTTCAATATTTCAATACAAAGTCTGCATGTTTCTCTGTTAAAAGACTCACAATGGGATTACCAATGATATTTCTACACCTTATGTTTAGCAAACAGTTCGAAGGCACTTCATATCCCATAATGTGCTTGGGCAGCTTTTCAGAGTTGCCTTGATCCCCATCAAGGTGGGCAAGACAGGTGAGTACCTGGTACTTTTTTTAGTACCACCTTGTTTGAGGTTCTAAGCAAGCAGTACCGATGCTAAAATGTGACATGTAAACACTGCAGATCACTGATTGGTCAGAAAGAATTGTCACTACCAGCATCACTGGATTTGCGACACAAGACACCACACCACCACACCACCACAGTATCATTTTTTCACATGACTTTTTTAAACGACTTGCTTTAAATGTTCATCGTACGCAACTTGAACTATCTCCCGAGTCAGCATCATCCCTCAAAGCTCATAACCATGCTGTTTCAGTTCTGTGATGTTGGAATAATTAGACGGAATAATTTTCCGTTGGAATAATTATATTTCTTAAATATATACATGTATGTGTGTGTATTTATATATACATAATTATACACAGAAAACATACATATTTATTACATAACAGACTTTTATTCTGGACAAGATTTTTCATGATTTATCATTGAACAGCCCTAGTTCATGGAACCTTTTGTCCTTTTTGGGAAACACATTCTCTAGCAAATGTGCAGAGAAGACTGGCTTAGATGATGAACTTACAAAAACCCAAGACCTCATTGGGAAATTCTAGATCAGAACTTTCAAGTTATCATTGTCAAAAGGTATTAGCTTCATCATTTTGTGGATGTGTATCAGAAAGCGGTAAATATACGTATCTGCGAGCCACTGAGTCTGATGAAGTCCATTGCTGTCTGATAATGGGAAGGTTAACAGTTTCAAAACCAAATGTCACATCTATTCTGAGACTGTGTAACGAAATGTAGCGGTTATTAATCAATTTATGGATGAAATATGAATATAATAATTCATAAGGTTATGAATAAATTATGATTCATATATCGACCCAACAGGGAATTAAACATATATCGTGAATCAATTACAACGAATTATAATCAATTACATATATGATTAGTTCTGGTTTAATAATTATTTAGAGAAACTGTTCGTTTGTCCAGCAAACTAAGTCCCTCACAGAATATTATAAACAGAGTTATTATCTGGCCATGAAAACAACCTGCTATTATAACATCAAAGCATAAAGCGATCGAAAAACGTTAAAGTGACTTGGTTTTCAGCTGAAAGAACAAACAGAACAATCGAGCATGAATAACGTTTTAATATATGCAAACTACGAATACAGAGATTATACATCTAAATATATATACAAGAAAATACACACCTATGTACAAGAGTGGAAGTAGAGAAGGAAAGAGAGAAGGCAAGTAGCAAACTCACAACCAGTCCTAAGCCAGCACGGAAATCAGTTTCATCATCTAAGATTGAGAAACGGCAGTATACTTGCATTGGTTGCGTGTGTCGAATTTCAGGTTAGCGCTGGTGCAGTTCGTTAGCGCGATGGCAGCGCATGGTCACCGGAGAGGTCCGGGAAAAACGTGCACGAGATGCTCGTGAGACAATCGGGAGAGAACGCACAAGAAATTGTGCGTCTTTGCTTTTATGACAGATAAGCCGACACACCTCCTTGAGGTGGGGTAGCCAATAACATGGGTGCAAAGTTGGCGGGAAAGCTTTCCCTTTGTTTGGCCTCACGACTTAATCCAATGATTTATGACTACCAGATCAGATCTCCAAAAGGAGTGTGTTCTTCACAGTATCATTAAACACATAGAAAAATGCATTTGTCCGTTTGGTGACATGTCTCAATGAATAGCTCGAGTCCGGAGCTTTGAAACGAGATCAAACTCAATAGGTCAGAAAGGCATAGGAGAGAAGTTATGGTTTACAGACAAAATTATATCATTAAAATGCACACTAGCACAAATACACTCATTTAAACACTAGGAAACATGCATAGGCCCTAAAATATATGAAATATATATTTCAGCATAGTGGTAGTATATATATATACAGTTAAAAGTGTATGTTTGTGTGTTTCTGTATGTGTGTCTGTGTGTGTGTTTTTTGTGTGTGCCAGTGTGTGTGGGTGCTGGAATGTGGATCTGGCCCGTAGTCCACATGAGGGGCCCCTTTGATGTCCTAAGAGCAAGGAAATTGGGCCTGCTGTGTTACCTCGGAGGGCCACAAAGGTGTCAAGTGGGCTCATCTTTAGTAGACAGTTCGGAGCCGATTTAGTGATTAAGAAACAAAGTTCATCAGGTTAAAAGCGTTCTGAAAAATCCAAAGTTTATTGATTATCCTGATACGTGTGCATACGCTACAACTGGAAATATTTTCAGCAGTTGTTGTAGTTCAAGTGATGCTCTGCAGTGAATTGGAAATCCAAGATTTGAGTTCTTTTGGACAGATTCTACAGTTGTTCTTGGCTATATAAACAATGAAACCAGAAATCTTTGTAGCCAACCGCAAAGACAGAAGCAAATCAAGTACAAAGCCTGAATGGTGGGCTTGTGTTGTCTCTGATGACAATCCAGCAGATCATGCCTCTCAACTGGAGAGCAACTTAAGACCCTAAACTGGTTAATGACAAAAACGTTTATTTGATATTTACCAATGCATTAAGAGCATTCATTAGAAGATGTTACCAAGAAAACAGTTGTGTCAGTTCAAGGAAAGAATTCACAGAACTCAGGAAAGGATCAATAGAAAGTGAATACTGTAGGATGTAAATTTCTTATGAACCCTCCAGCAGCAAGTTACATGGATAGTGTCAAGATGGAGTCAAGGGCTCAGAGGGCTAAGGTGGAGCCGAAGGGTTGGAAGTTCACGGCTTGGGCAACGACTCCATGGAAGATGTGAAAGGCCAGGAGACTAAAGTCATGTCAGTGAAGCCAGAGTAGGGGGTTTAGCTGGTGGAGCAGGGTTTGGTTATGACCGGAGCCAAGAAATCCCCTAAGCCAAATGGAACCAGTGGGAGTCAGGAGGAACAACTTTCATGTCCAAGAAGGTGAATGTAGTGTCTACCTCAAGCAGGGTGGGAACTGGCTCCTGGGCTGATAAGGTTGTAGCACTAGCTCTGGGATGGCTTGAGCGGCTGCTGCTGGCTCTGAGATAACTGGGTGGCTGGCGCTAGGACAGATCAGTCCTCTGGCTGAGGGTGTCCATGGCAAGATTGTGTGCAGGCTCGGGGTTCGAAGCAGCCATGTGTGCAGGTTCAAGGTCCATGGCAGGTGTGTGCATAGGCTCTATGTGTATGGCCAGAGTGGCCATGACAAGTGGCTGGACCGGCTCAGAGATGAGTTCTGGGGCTTGGTATGGGGATGTCATGCTCCTTATCCACCTCACCCACAGTAAGGATCTACTCAGCTATAATGCCATTTCCACAAACTCACGAGGAGTCCCTCGAGGACCATCTCCTGCACATGTGTCAAACTCAGCTTTTGGAGGGCCACTGTCCTGCAGAATTTAGCTCTAACCAGCTCCAACACACCTGCCTGGACATTTCTAGTACTTCTAAAGACCTTGATTATCTGGATTGGGTGTATTAAATTAGGGTTGGGGCTAAACCCTGCAGAACAGTGGTGCTCCAGAAACTGAGTTTAAAACCCCTGACATAAGAGTTTAAGTGGCTCATCTAATCCTGCTCAAAAAAAAAATCTGATTAGATAGTGATCATTGAAATGATTACCATGTTCTGCATGCATAGAAAGTCCTGGGTGTGGTCCTCAAAGTAATATTCCATTAGTCTGTAACATTTTAACTGTACTGCTCCATTATGTGAGTCAGAAACACAAAACAGCTCAGTAACTAAACTAAGACAACTGCTGACAAAGGAAGAACTGAAACACAGGGCTATAAATACACAGACAAGGCACTAAACATAGTAAAGATGAACATAGTCAAAACATGGAAACCAAGAGAACAGGAAATAAAAATAGGAAATGTGAAGAAAGAAACAATGTATTAATATTTAAAAAAAAAAAAAAGATAAGAGTCTCTTAAACACCAATTAGTATTTCTTTTCTTTTTTTTCTTGTGTTCTGTTAACCCTTAAATGCATGACTGTTTCGCCATCATTCTTACATATTCGGGTCTTTATCGACCCGGATCTATATCTAACACGGAAGGATCTCTACCTGTCGCGATAATATAAAACTCCTCTGATATTAGAGTAACAATTACAGAAGTGTGAAATAAATCATATTTTGTTACCTTTTGGAGCTTAAAAGGGCTCAGTTTGAGCAGATGTTTTATGCCATCACCACTGTCCTCGTCAGCGCTCATTTGCCAGTAAATTCGGCAAATAATAGGCTAGTTTTATGTTTAGCCCATTCGTGATCTCAATCATATTTTCAGAACTATATAATTTTCAACATCTTCAAAATCAATATTTCAATCGCTAACAGCTTCACCAGATCCATCCAGTGACAGTTACAGTCATATTTGATTGCATTCAGTACTTGCTCTGCAGTAAATCGCTGAGCCATTTCATGTTTCTCTTATTATTTCGTTTTCTGTGTAAATGAGTATATGTGTATCAGACATTGTCACCTTGTGGAATAAAGGTGAATTGCACTTATTCTGTCATCTAAGATTCAATTATTGTTGTGCAGAAAAAAATATATGTACACTAATACACACTTCGGGTCGTTTGCGACCCTATACAATTTTTACAAAAAATGAATACAAAAATAGGCATTCTTTTATATATACATTTTTTTTCTTGTTATATTCTTTATAATGAATTGATTGAGGAATACCAAGAAGGTTGATGTCTAACTTTAAAAAATGAACGAGAAGGAGG
This sequence comes from Chanodichthys erythropterus, assembly GCF_024489055.1. NCBI lineage: Eukaryota > Metazoa > Chordata > Actinopteri > Cypriniformes > Xenocyprididae > Chanodichthys > Chanodichthys erythropterus. Next base: position 11,633,568 of record NC_090227.1, on the reverse strand, counting down.
GTAGTGAATTATGTCCCGGGTCACTAAAGACCCGAGGTAAATAAAATGCTATTTCATTAGCTCACAAACATTCTCAGTGGAATAGTCTCATAAAATTCTCAGTGGAAAAGATCCACATGACATGCATTTGGCGGGTGCATTTTCTATTGTGTGTATGTTTGTACTTTTTATATTTGTGTTGATGACCCCCATTCGTTCCAGAGTCAAAGGGTCAGTGTATCTCATTCATTATTCACACGTGCTCTCTGACCTCTAGGAATCAGGGCACAGACTGTCCTGCTTTTTAGCTGCATTCTCTCTTTCAGGCCTTGTGTGGTCTTCTTCCTTGCCTTAGGACTGAAACTCAAATCTGATTGACTTCTTCAAAATGCAATATTTAGAATTAAGTCAATTTGAGACATATATCCTAAAATAAATAAATAATTTATTTTTTTGTTGTTGTTGTTGTCTATCTGAACAAAGGCCTAAGGGGTGAATTAACAACAATTGCCCCACTTTAGCACATAGTATTAATGCATAAAAAAACATGTGTCGTGAACCACTCCAAACCAGCTGTGCTGGCTGTGCTGTTTTAACACCCAATAATGAATTGAGAACAGCACAGCCAGATTTTACCAGTTTTGATTTATCAATACATTTACATTTATGCATTTAGCAGACTTTTTTGTCACCCCAAAGAGACTTCCAAAAGAAGATCAAAAGCAACAATATTTGTAATATACAGTGTCTGGTTTATTAAACTAGATTAGGAATCAAGAAATAGAAGGTTAAGTTAGATAAACTTTATATTATGGGGACAAAATGTTCCCACTAAGATGTCAATATCTGAAATACTTTATACTGAAAGTCCTTGTGGGTACATTTTTTGGACCCCATAAGAAAAATAGCTCATAAATCATACTAAGTCAAGAAAATGTAAAAGTGCAGAAAGTTTTCTTTGATGGGTAGGTTTAGGTTTAGGGGTAGGGTTAGGGTTAGGGTATAGAATATACATGTTGTACAGTATAAAATTCATTATGTCTATGGAATGTTCCCATAAAACATGAAAACCCAATATGTGTATGTGTGTTTGTGTTGTCTGTGATGTCTGTGATCCTGGAACCCAGAAAAATGGCTGCGTAAACCAGGCCTGTGTTTTATCATGGCGTAATTTGACTGGATTTTCTTTTTTCAAGCCCTTGAGTGCTGAAATGTGAAGGATAATTCAAAACCATGTGTGCTCTCCGTAAAAGAGCATTTGAAGGTGAAATTAGCTGTGTGAGTATATGAATCGGTTCATGCGGTGCTATCCTGTGTTAAACTGTGATGAGATGTGCAGGTACGGGTGCGGGGGATGGGCGCTAGAGTATTGATCTCTTCTGGGATCTTTCTGTCTGTCTCTCTCTCTCTGTTGCCATGACGAATCACCCGGCCAGCAAATTCATAACAGCAGGGTGGAGAGAGGCCGTCCTCACAAATGATTAAGCCTGCAGATGGAAAGAGACACAGACAGACTTATATACAAATATATACAATGTTCTTAATAGTGGTGTTTGCCAAGATAAGCATATTGTTCATACTTAGGATAATGGATTTAAAAAAAAACAAAAAAAAAAACACATTCTTAAGTACGGCATGTAACTTCTGCATCTTGCTTAGGAGATGTGTACTATTACTTTATTACTAAGAACTAAGTATTCAGACTTGCTTGTTGAGCAAAAATAAAACAGATGAAAATTGAAGAATGGACCCAAGCCATATCTAGAGACCAGTATATAATGTCAGGGCTTGGGCTCTTTTGACTTGGGCCTGAAGGCATCCACCCAGAATACCCCAGCACTGACTAAAACCACTCAAAAACATCTTAGCAACTTTGTCTTTGCAACATTCTTGTAGTGTATCAGATTGTTTTATGTACACTTTCTTCTGAAAATATACAAATCTGTCTGTTATATTTTTTGAATACTTAGATTAGTGTGAATAATGAACATAGTATTCTGAAAACCTCTAACAACTATGGTACAACCCTTTTTTGGACATGCCACCCCCATCACACAACCATGGTTTTTGGATGTAACATGGTAATGACATAGCATTCTTTAAAATTCAATAAAATTAACACAATACAAATTAGTGTCAGGTGTATGTTCAGTCTAAGTATTAGTTTTAGTTTTTCCTGTATGCCTGCCCATCTGTGTTACTAGTCTGTCTCCAAGGTTGTTAATTTAGGACCTCTCTTTGTTCTGTTGATTAGTCTCCCTTGTGTATTTAAGCTCTGAGTTCTCCCAGTTCTTTGTTCTGTGTCTTCTTAGTTTAACCTGGTTGTGTATATTTTTCCTAGTGATCTCCTGAGTGTTACCTTGTTGGATTTTTTTTTTACCTTGTTGGAATAAAGAATATTATTGTTTACTCCAGCATCATGCTCTTTACTGCAGCAACCCGAACTGTGACAGAACACAGAACCGCAAATATGGACTTACCAGCTGTCCGCCTGCTCTGCATGCAGCAGGAGCAATGAATCCTCGAGGACCACACAAGAGATAATTTTAGACCTGGCGTGCCTTACACACTTCCCAGATCGCTCGCTGTGTGCATTTTTTTCAAACCAGCCTGAATGAGCAAATTAAGGCATGCCTGCCTGGTGATGGTCCTCAAGAGATATTCGCCGAATTCGTGTAGTGGGTTCTTGCAAACAAAAACTCACCCATGACCATCTGCCAAGAGGAAGAAACCCCTGCCAGCCCCACTCTAGACCCAGAGCCCAGCCAGACTTCAGCAACACCCACCACGGACCGGGAGCCTGAGCCCACTGCAGATTGGGAGTCCGAGCCTGCCACGAAGACAGCAACGGAGCTGAATACTGAGGCCTTCTTCGTCCCACAGCCTGAGCCCCACATAGAGTCTAACCAGGTGTGCGAGGAGGTGAGGAGGGTATTTTAGTGGACTATGAGGACATGGGATGGGGCCCCGTCCATACTCCCCAAACTAAGGGTGAGCTGTGCCATTTCTCTATTTGGTTAGAGGGATTTGAAGAAAGTTCCTGAAGTCTCCTGTCGTCGTTGGTCCCACCAAGCTCCAAGTCTCCTGCACATCCAATTGTCCCATCCAGCTCTCTCTCCCCCCTACTCTACCCAAGACAGACATTCCTCTGGAGGTGGGTGGAGAGCTAGCAGTGAAAAACACCACAGTGGAGATGTCAGAGAGAGGAGCCATGGTGAAACCTTCACAAACGGTCCGAACAAAACCCGGCGACCGAATGATGGAGGCGGAGACAGGAGGTGGAGACCCAGACGGAGCCGAGGAGGCGAAGAGACAGAGGCAGAGCTCTAGTGACATGCAGCCAAGGTGGAGGCAGGGTGCCAGAGGACTGAAGCTCAGCCAATGGGACAGAGGACTCTCTGTCTGATTATTTGATTATTTGCTTGGCTCCCCTGTTCTGCTGATTAGTCTCCGTGTATGTATTTAAGGCCTAAGTTTTTTAACACTGACAGACATTTCTTCAGCCCTGCCTCTGCTGGCTCCCTCCAGTTCCTCGGCATCTCCTGTTTACTCCATTCTGGTGCACAAATCTGCCTCTGGTTTTCCAGTTGCCAGTTCCACCTTGGCACGTGGATCCTCTGCCTACACCTTAGGCCACCAAGCCTATCACTCCAACTTGGCACCTTGGCTCCTCCACCCCTCAGCTCCACCTGGGACCATTGTCCTCAAGGCTCCACCAGGCTCCCACGTTCTTCTGTCTCCACCTGGGTCAGTTGTTGCTCTGCCTGTGCCACGGACTTCCAGGCCTTCAGCTGTGCTTCGTCCATCCATCCCTTCGGCTCTGTCTGGCTCTGTCTTCCCTCCAGCTCTGCCTCGGTCCTCGGTCCGATTGGCTGCGCCTCAGTCTTCCGGCATCCTGGCTCCACCTCGGCTGCATGTCACTAGAGCTCTGCCTCTGTCTCGTTGCCTCCTCGGCTCTGTCTGGGTCTCCACCTCCTGTCTCCGCCTCCATCATTCGGTCACCAGGTTTTGTTCTGACCGTCTGTGAAGGCTTCACCATGGCTCCTCTCTCTGACATCTCCACCATGGTGTTTATCACTGCTAGCTCTCCACCCACCTCCAGAGCCCCCACACTCCATCAGCTGTTGTTGTAGTTACAGCACAAGGACGCGCCTTCCTGGTCTGTGTGTGTTTTAATTTTAGTTTTTCATGTCTGCCTGCCTGCCAGTCTGTGTTCCTAGTTAGACTCCATGGTTGTTATTTTAGCACAAACCTGTCCCCTTTTTTAACGCTGTTTTCTTGTGTGTAGTGTTAATGTATATGGTTCCTATTTATTAAAAAGTACTTGATCATTCGTTCTCTCTCTCTCTCTCTCTATGGTGGATTGTCTATAAATGTAAACATTATAATCAATGCAATACAAATAAATATACCAATGTAAATGGGTGTTTCTTCAACTAAGGACACGTTTGGCCTTGTGAACTTTTAACACTCTTAACAGTGGACATGCATGATTGCCAGGGTCACGTGTTTCTTGTGTTTTCTTCCAGTTTAGTTTTGTTAATTCCCTTGTTGGTTTCCTTGCTTGCTAATTAGTTACACCTGTGTCTCCTTTAGTTCCTTTGTTTGCTCTGTTTTTGTACATATATACTCCCTGTTTTTCTTTGTCGGTCATTGTCATTGAGTTATGTGTGGATGGTGTTAAGATTACTCCTGGGATTCTCCTGTTTGTTCCCCTAGTTTAATAAAGACTCCTTGTTTTATCTGCGTCAAACGTGTTGCCACTACAACAGTAACAATAATAGGACAATTCTGCATTTTTTCCTTAATTTCTCATGATTTATATAAAATGTATTAAAACCTTTTACCCATTTTGAAATGGTTTTTGTTTCAGTATACTCACTGATTATTTGTTTATATAATACAGTTCAATCATGTAATAATTAATAATAGTGAGGCTATTAATAATAGTTATTCATATTAATTACTATTAATAAACTATTAATAAAAGTAGTGGCCTAATGGTTAAAGAGTCGGACTTGTAACCTGGAGGCCACTGGTTCAAGTCGTAGTGTCGGGGGGTGGGGGGGGGGGGGGGGTAGTGAATGAACATCGTTCTCTTCCACTTTCATTACCCACAATTGAGCTCCCCTTGAACAAGGCACCTAACCCCCAATTGATCCCCAGGGTCTGTAGCAAAAAAACGGCTGCTCCGGGTGTATGTTCACAGTGCGTGTGTATGTGTATGTGCACTTAGATTCAGAACACAAATTCTGAGTATGGGTCACCATCCTTGGCTACACGTCACATCACTTTCACTTCAATTAAAATATTATTATATTGTGGGACATAAAAATGCAATAGAATTTTTCTTTTTAGGTAAAAAAAAAAAAAAAAAAAAAAAAAAAAAAAGTTTCAAGGTCAGATTAGGTAGTAATAATTGCTTCTTTTTTTCTACAATCTTTTTATTATTATTAATTATTATTATTATTATTATTATTATTATTATTATTATCATGTGTATAACCATCAAAGTTATAATTTGAGATAATTGTTTAAAACAAATAATTTCAAAACTCACGCAGCACAAACAACTACATAAACAGTTGCTATTACACTTACACATCAGATCAATAAATACACATCTGCAAAGTGTTCTCACATCCTGTTGAGGAAATGCTTTGAAGTAGAAGATGTTTTCTCTGTTGCTCAGTGGGGGAGAAAATATCTGCAACATCATGATTCATTGGCAAACATGCAGCTACATGCTGAATAAGTGTTTAGCCAACTTTAATGGATATATTTCCTCATTTAGAGGATGGATGACTGTGGGGAGAGGCTGAATATTTTTGTTAGCTGTAATAAATGTGTTATTGATAATATCGATCATGAGCGTGATCTGCTTGGCCTGTCTTGCTTATCCATATTTATTGGTTTGTTTTGAATCAACAGTAATTCTCTATTGTATATTTGGCAAAGGAACAGATCTGGAATGGTTCGGGAGGGGTAGTGCTTGACAGGTGGTTGGAGGAATGGTATTGTTATAATTTGTAATGTGATTGTTTATATCGTTGCAGGGTATCTTTGATTGATCCATTTGATGTTTTCTCAATGTTTCCTTATCCATGTTGTTGAAGAAAAGGTCTTTGCAATTAAAGTTTTAGTTGTTTTTCTGTTTTTTTGTGATCTCTGCAGGATGTTGTTTTCTGTGTTTCTGCCACTGTGTTGTTTCTTGATGTTCTCTGTTACTGGAGTTTGTGTAAATAACATTCCTAAATCCCAAAAAAAAAAGAGATCAGGATTAAGGTCATGTTCTGTAAATAAAAAAAACACCAAGACTTGTAAAGCTTAAAGTTTAATAACACCGACTTTTAAGTTTTTCACAAAAAGTATTTTTATAACATAAACATCAAAGTATATCAAACTAATGTAAATATTTACTACATTGTAAAAAATGACCATGATTTTAACAGTAAAAGACTGTAAAAATGCTGCGGTGAAAAACCGTCAATTGGTTTACAGAAAGTTTCCGTACTATATACGGTAAATAACTGTAATAGATATAAATAACTGTATATAGATATATGTAATAGATATAACGGTACATTTGAAGTTTTATGGTAAAATACCGTTAAATTCACAGTTTTTGGAAGTGAAAAATAACTATTCATTGTAAAATTTACAGTGAAAAAACGTAAATTGACATTCCCACAATTCCCTGCGTGACACTTTACATTTGATATATTTTCATTGAAATAACTCTGTTTCTTCTTAGTTTTTCTCATTTTTTTCTAATCAGTTATGTACGTTAGGGTTTTATGTTACATCTAATGTTTTTAAATTAATGTTTATTGCATTTTTATAATTTCATGTAATTTCATTTATATATCAGTTAATGAAATACGTTATTTTACCGTAAATTTAACAAATTTTTTTTTAACGTTGCTACTGTATTTTTTACGGTAAAGTTCTGGCAACCACAGCTGCCGTTTTTTTACCGTAAATTTTACAGGGATTTTTTTTTACAGTGTAGTATGTTTGATCTTTTTAAAGTACCTTGCCACAAAAAAGTGCATGCACAATTCCCATTTCAAAACATTGTGTATAAACATAAAAAAATATATAAATATAAATATGTCTGTGGTGACATAAATAAATACATACATATAGTACTTTTATGAAGAAAGAAAGAAAGAAAGAAAGAAAGAAAGAAAGAAAGAAAGAAAGAAAAAAAGAAAGCATGGAATACAGAATTATAATGCAGAATGCCTATATGTCTCTCTCTCTCTCTCTCTCTTTCTGTGTATATGTGAACATAAATTTAGAAGGAATGAGAAGAACAGAGAGAATGAGAGTCAGAAAGAGAGACCAAGCAAGGGCTGAGGTTTATATTTAGTAGCAAATATTTTATGTGGCTTTTCTGTCCACTGATCCTTCACAGCAACTCGGCGGTTCGGTCGAGCATGACAGTATTTCAGCACTGGCCTTCCGCCAGCTACCCGACAGGAAGTGTGTGTGTAACAGAAAGTAGGTTTGTGTGAGTGTGTATGTCAAGGATGCACCCCTGAGGAGACTGACGGTGCAGGTGAGAGTCGTTTAAAGCCACACACTATAGAAACAGTACAATGACAAATAGTGCAGCAGAAAGGGTGAAGAGGAGGGGCTGGCAGTGCAAGACATGGAGAGAGAGAAAAAGAGATAAAAGAGAGGGGTTCTAAATTTGATTCCTCAATCAATGAAATCATTGCCCTATTGTCTGATTTTATTTATATTTTTATTTTATAATATTTAATTATTTGTTAATTTGATTAATTAATTAATATTTATGTTTTAAAACATTCATAGTATAATTTTAATTTTAAATTTGTATTTTACTGTACGATATTTAAAACATCTAAGCACAATATTGTGGTGGGGGTCAAACTGGACCTAACTGAATTTAATTCAATTCACCAAAAATCACACTATGAAAATTCAGGTAAAACAACAAACCCTTAAAATTAATCCGGTCCCACTTTATATTAGGTGGCCTTAACTGCTATGTACTTACATGTGCTACTAATGTAACTACTGTGTTCATATATATATTGTATTGCAAAACAGTTTTGCTGCCACTGAGGTGGGATACGGGTAGGGACAGATGTATAACACACAGTTTTTGCCAATCTCATGTTAGTCTTGAGTACCTATAGAGTAGTAGTGCATCCTTCATATCTCAAAAAAAGTCTTTAGTTTTATCATATTTATAAAAGATACATATGCTGTACCGAGTCTTTCCGAAAACAGCCGAGCGCCTGGAGACGTGCCGTGTGAGCAGAGCTAAAGAGTGATGAGCTATCACGAGTACGCGCAGCTTTTGCGTACCGATCGTCTGCAAGCTATTACTGGTCAGCTAAGCAAATGTATTTAAACACACACAATACACCAATGCATTATCCATGGATAACCTTTGAATCACTATAATGAATATAGCGTATAGTGAATGATGAATAATGAATTTATGAATTCACTACGTTCGTGTAGTTTACATTATATGCGCTTGGGCGCCTATTGCCAAAAAAAAAGACATTGTTGCAGTTTTACTTCTGACTCATGACCGGGATCATTATCGCTGTGACTGCTCCATCTATTTAGTTTCAAACAATCTGTAAATCCAGCGTAGAACTGGGCCCTTGTTTATGAAACCATAAGCGCCAATCCTGAGGGCTCGAGCAGCCACAGAAAAACACAAGATATTCTCCATTCATTTTAACCAATAAAAAAGTGATTGTAACTATCAGTTTCTATGGTTATTTTAATAACAAATATCAAGAACGCATCAATGTAATGCGTGAGCACAAATCTCTCAGCTCCACTTATCACTGGGTTCTTTGGGAAGCAATGTTATCTTTCCCTCACAACCAAAAAACACACTTCTTTGGTGACATTGTTGATTTCATGGTCTAAATACAAAGTGACAAATCTTTCTCGAGCAAGTCCTGTGCAGGGCTGCCGAAAACTTCTGTAAAGCCGAACAAAGCGTGTTAATGGGCATGCTCTTGCTCTTTCACTCTGGGCTCTGGAGAAGTGCCCGTACAAGGAATTCCATACTCTAAAAAAGTTTGTGAGCAATCTGAAGAGTATTTTTGGCACAGTTATACATCCAACTAGGATTTTGAAACTCTGGCCATGTTTAGCATGAGAATCCAACTCTTCAACAGTGTAAATAAGTCAGAATGCATGAAATTGCATTCCCTTAATTTAAATGTAAGTACTTAGAAGTTAAAGACACCTATATAAAGTGGGACCATCAATCCTTCTCACACATTACAAAAAATAAAATAATAAAATAAAATAAATAATAATAATAACACATGATTTGTAAAAGTGTATTTAACCAACTTTTTTTATAAATTGAATGTTATACAGTTTTATCTTTTTAAATTGTACTTAATTAATTAATTAATTTATTAATTTTTACTTATTTTAACTGAAGAAGAGTGAAAAAGCACAGCTTTGATGTCTACCAAATGCATAAATGTCAATATAGGTTTACTATTTACTGACTCAAATCACAGAGTATATAACAATCATACATAGCCATCATTTAGTAAATTTAGCATTTTTTTTTAAATTATTTTTTTAACTAACTATAACTATAAAAAGGGGGCTTTGATCAAAATCTCAGCAGTAACTGTGTCCTCTCTTATATGAGTCAAACAGTCCTGGCCGATTTGATTGACTTCCTGGCCTGGTATCACAATTCTGAGCACATATTTCATATTTCTCAGTGGAGCTAATCTTAAATCACTGGAGCTCAAACCACATCAAGGCATTACAGGCTTTCTAAAGCACCTCACCTCTATGGGGCGGCTCCTCAGGGACCCCGGGGGCCCTCCTCCTCCCTTTCTCTCTCTCTGCTCTCCAGATATGCTCAGTGCTAAAGTGAGTCTTAACTAGATTGTTTTGAAGCGTTTCTATAAATGGGCAGTCAGCAGAGGGTGGCTGTTCCTCAGGGATGGACTTTATTGTCTTTCAGATTTAGTGTGTTTTAAACAAACCGTGACTCTGGCGTTCTGCTGGTTTAAAGGAATACTTCACCCAGAAATGAAAATTCTGCTTTCATTTACTGATCCTCATGTCATTCCAAACCTGTATGACTTTCATTCAAAAGGAGATATTTTGAAGAATCACACAGCTATTTTCCAAAACAATTTACAGTGATAATATATTTCAGGATCCAAAAAGGGCAATAATACCTTGAAAGAAGTGAATATGAATTGTGTACTATATTTCAAGCCATTGACAAGATTTTCCGTAATTTATGACACAACACTTCCCTGACATTGTTTTCTTTTCTTTTTCTTTTTATGAAACGTACTCAAATTAAAGTGTTGATACAAAAAGAATTATTACACACACTATTTGTGTGTATATGTGTGTGTGTGTGTGTGTGTGTGTGTGCTTTTGTTTATATTACATTGTGGGGACCAAATGTCCCCATGATGTAATATAAACCTGAGTTCACCTACATCGTGGGGACCAGCCAGCGGTCCCCACAATGTAAATGGGTTTATAAATCATATAGAATGAGTTTTTGTGAAAAAGTAAAAGTTTGCACAGTTTCCTGTGAGGGTTAGGTTTAGGGGTAGGGGCAGGGTAGGGGGATAGAATGTACAGTTTGTTCAGTGTAAAATGCATTGAAGTCTATGGAAAGTCCCCACAATTCACAAAAACAAACATGTGTGTGTGTGTGTGTGTGTGTGTGTGTGTGTGTGTGTGTGTGTGTGTGTGTGTGTGTGTGTGTGTGTGTGTGTGTGTGTGTGCGTGTGTGTGTGAGTGAAAAAACATGAAAGTCTTGAAAAATGCTGGTGGCAGGTTGGCAGCTTTTTTAGTAAATGCTGGCAGGGAAATAGTAAAAATGTTATATAGTAGCTCAGTGTGAGGAACAGACAGACATGTAAACATAAGAAGATTATGCTTTATGGTGTTTTATGGTGTTTGTATATGGAGTAAAAATACACTTGTTTTTATATTTGTAGGGCTGTTTTATTTGTTTGAGTAGGTATGTATATAACATAGTTATAGACGGTATTATGTGCAAGAGTTGTTCTACTTCTTGTCATAGGTCAGTCTTTCAGAGTTTAGCATGAGAGATGCATTTGTCTGCCGGGTGTTATGAAAAACCCCTGCCCTCTGGCTCAGTCTGACAGAGGCCGGAGAATCAAAGTAGCGGCTGGGGTCCTGGCTCGCTTCAAAGCACAGAAACTGAGCTCTAGAGTGAGTGTGAAAGCTCAGAGAGTCTTCAAACCTGTGCTGGGACTCTTAGGGTTTGCTGACCTCTCATAGCAGATCCTCAGCCTGCTGTTTACTGCCTCCTGTATCCAATTCAGCGCCATGCAACTTTAATGAGTAGTTTTAACCTGACATATAAGCCCAGAATAGAGAAGGCTTCTGTGTCCATCATTCTCTGATGTAGTGTGGATATAGCTGGAAGCATATTTTTTTCTGTCATTCCCAGTTATGGCACAATCAAGCAAACACAAAATCCCTGGTAGCATACAGCTGTACCACATGTGAAACATATTGAATAGGATATACTACCCATATATGTACTTGGAAAATTTATATACTATGGCATGCTGTTCAGGAAATATATTTACAATTAAAAATATTTATAATTTGAAGTTTGAGTATATGAAATGGAAATCGGAATATATGGAATTGCATAAAAGTCTGAATATCTAGAATTAAACTTGAATATATGCAATGAAAGTCTGAATATATGGAAGGAATTTTGCAATAGGCCTGTATGAAATGAAAGTGCAAATTTGACAGTACTTAATAATGTCTAGCTAGTTATATCCTTTCAGAGCAATAGCCTTCTGAATCATGACTTTAAAAATTGCATTCCCAGAAATGTTCCAATACTTTGCTGAACTAGAATAATTTAGGCAACAGCTGGTCATATTCCAAACAACACAAACAGTATGGATGTCTACATCCTGTCATCTCCGACATTCCACACAGAAATCCTGATAAATTCCAATACAATTACCAGAACTACTTTGTGCTGTTCACACAAGCAACAGCATTCCATCTTTTTACTGGTAAGATACCATTCACAAATTAGTTCCAAAATACCGATAAACTCTGTAATGTCAATCATTCACCCGAGGAGAATCACTAATTCACGTTTCATCCCATATATTCAGACTTGTACTCCATATGTTCAAAATTTAATTCCATATATTCAAGTTTCATTCAGACGTTCATTCCATTCCATGTGACACCCCTCCAAATCATTGAATTCAGGTGTTCCAATCACAAAGAATGGGTTGCTCTCAGGAGCTCAGTGAATTCAAGCGTGGAACCGTGATAGGTTGTCACCTGTGCAATAAATCCATCAATTAAATTTCCTCACTACTAAATATTCCACAGTCAACTGTTAATTGTATTATAACAAATTGGAAGCAATTGGGAACAACAGCGACTCAGCCACGAAGTAGTAGGCCACGTAAAATCATACAGCGGGATCAGCACATGCTGAGGTTCACAGTGCGCAGAAGTCACCAACTTTCTGCAGAGTCAATAGCTACAGACCTCCAAACTTCATGTGGCCTTAAGATTAGCTCAAGAACAGTGCTTAGAGAGCTTCATGGAATGTGTTTCCATGGCCGAGCAGCTGCATCCAAGCCTTACATCCAAGTGCAATGCAAAGTGCTAGATGCAATGGTGTAAAGCACGTTGCCACTGGACTCTAGAGTAACGCATCATGCTTCTCTGTCTGGCATCTGATGGACGAGTCTTGGTTTAGCGGACCAAGACCAAGAGCATAGAAAAAACTGTACTGCGCATGTGACGAACGTGGTCATCCGCGCGCATTCGAAGTGAAGTATAACGGGGGCTTAAAGTTTGGTGGAGGGGGAATTATGGTGTGGGGTTGTTTTTCAGGGGTTGGGCTTGGCCCCTTAGTTCCAGTGAAAGGAACTCTTAATGCTTCAGCATACCAAGATATTTTAGACAATTGCATGCTCCCAACTTTGTGGGAACAGTTTGGGGATAGCCCTTTCCTGTTCCAACATGACTGCGCACCAGTGCACAAAGCAAGGTCCATAAAGACATGGATGAGCAAATTTGGTGTGGAGGGACTTGACTGGCCTGAACAGAGTCCTGACCTCAACCCGATAGAACACCTTTGGGCAACCTGGTCTCATTAGAACAAACATACCTGTGGGAACGTTTTAGCAAGTCGCAAAATATGTACCAATACGTATATATCACTGCAGTTTCACTGTGAAATGTCCACTGAGTGGTGCTAAAAGTGTTCAATTTTTATGTTTTATTTTGTTCACCTTACTAAGATTTTTGCATTCACTGACAATAAAATTGCTAGTTGGAACTTGAACTATCTGTTGTAAGCCACTTGAACTCACTTTCAGACGTTTCTGAGGAAAAGTTCATCTTATTTAATAAATTGAGTTGATTTTATTTTGAAGTTGTAGTTGAAACCCACAAAGCAAAATCCCCACTGTTAAATTAACACCCAAAGTGTACATATGAGTCCATCTTGCCGGATGTTAAAAAAGGCTTGTTTGAGATGCGCTTAGCCTCGCCTGAAGTTCAGCCGAGAGTAGGCGGCTGCACTAAGGGGAGGAGTGAAAAAAGTGCAGGCAAGACGGACAATTCTCCTTTCTCGTAGTGCATCAGACACATGCGAGATTAAGGCGGATATCGCGGGATTCGCACTTGTGCGCTGTGTTGCTGATAAACTGGATGTAATTTGCTAATTCTGTTGCTTTTAAATGAAAATAAACATAATGAACAAGACACCCAAAGTAGCTTACTTGTTATTTATTTCCATTCGAAACATGTGTGGATCAATAATTTTTATATTACAGACATGTTTTTATATATTTTTATAAATCTGATAACAATCACATAACTCACAGAGAGATCGCACTGTCAGAGACTTTAGGAATATTCACACATTATTTTTACACATAAAAACATGATATTAGAGTTTTCAAATCAAACATTTTAAAACAGATCAATACATCACGGTTGTTTAAACCAATAAGCTTTAAGCTGTGTCGTCAGCAAGTCGTTTCCCATCGTGCTTTTGGTCAGCGCAGTCGGTGGAGAGCAACTGCGCTCGACTGCAGAATCCGATGAGGCCGCCTTGCACTCGCGAGAGGTTTTTGACACACGTAGGCATGACATCAGAGCAAGGCGGCGCACCCTTGGACACATTTCTAACCGGCATGCATCTTGCGGTGATCACCGGTGATCGGTTCTGTGCAGAATTTGCTCATCTCAAACAAGCTTATTGTAACACTGAAGCAGTGTTAAAGTTAATGAGATAATTGATTGATGATTGAGTGCTGATTGACAATTAGTGGTGACACCTGATGATAATAAGCAGAATCATTGAAGAAACAACAAGAGAAAAAGAGAGAGACACAACAACTACAACTGACTTCCAGCCATTAAACATTATTACACTTATTATTAACCAGTTTGATTTGATTTCTGTCATACATCAACAAACGTTCTTATTGAGAATTAACAGATGTTTAGATGTTAATGTTTTAATGAAAGTTTAGTTTGAAGTCACCATGATGGTGAAAAGCATTTCCTTTAGTTGGGCTCTTGACTCTATTTATTAATATTAATTTATGGCTGCTCCAACTTTGTGTTTGTAAAGCATGTTTGTTATGGCCAGAGAAATTATGATCTGGGCTGTGTTTCCCAAAAGTGCTGTGAGCCGAAGTTGATCAATTTAGGTTTATAATGCTTTGGGAAGCACAGTCATAATGGTTGTGTTTTCTTATTGTGACATGGCCAGATTCATTGGTGACATTCAGTAATAACTAACCGGTGATATAGATGTAATATTATTGCTTATAGTAAATCGGTTACCACTTGAGATCCAGCAGAGCTTTTATAATCTGAAGGGTTTTTTTTTTTTTTTTAAACACACAGACATCAAGAATCAGTATATGACCCTCAACAATGGTGACAATCAAAAAAAGTGCTTCATGTTGCAGTGCATGATGGTGTTACAGATCCCTTGTTTCCCTGGACTCCATTTCCCAGAATCCTCCTGTTCTCCTCACCTGCACACACTTCCCTCGTCAGTTCCTCATCATCACGGATCACCTGCACCTGGACTCTATTGTTAGCACTCCTATATATTGCACTCACTCCCTTCACTCCTTGTCCGTTCTCTGTTTATGTTAGCGTATGTTGGATGTACTCTGCCTTTGTGTTCATTAAAGCATTGTTTGATTGTGGAAATCCGTATCAGCCTCATCTCTACACCAGCATCCGTAACAGAAGAACGGACCTAAACTTGGGATTTCCACAGAGAAAAAAAAATGGAGACTTTCCCCAGCTCCCTGGATCCAGCTCCTCCATCGCCTCTCACCCTAACAGCCAGCGAACGCATTATCGGGCTCCTGCAGGTAGGACGTTCGCTGGAGAGGTATGTGGAGGAGTTCGTTGAGCTTGCTTACTTGTCTAACTGGCCCGACGCTCAGTTGATCTCCCTGTTTTTGGATGGATTGGATGACGACACTATCCGTTTTGATGAACCTGTTTTTTGTTTCTCCTTAAGCGATACTATCAATTTAATTTTGTGGTTGAATGGCTCCAAATTCTTAGTGGAAGAGGTTCAGGATCAGTGTTGTCGTCCGGTCCATCCAGAAACACGGTTGGCCGGGCCAGTCAGTCAACCTCCGGCTTCCTCCGCACACCTTTCCAGCGAACTCCCTGCCTGCCCCAGGCTGGACCCATATTCCGCTACTGGGCCCAGTAAGCGGAGGAGGAGGAAGAAAGCCGCTTCAGTGTCTCCAGAGCCCGCTCCAGTATCTCCAGAGCCCGCTCCAGTATCTCCAGAGCCCGCTCCAGTATCTCCAGAGCCCGCTCCAGTATCTCCAGAGCCCGCTCCAGTATCTCCAGAGCCCGCTCCAGTATCTCCAGAGCCCGCTCCAGTCCCCACAGAGCCAGCTCCAGTGCCTGTGGGGATTTTAATTGTATATGAGGGGATGGATAGTACCCATCTTCCAGCCTCACACAAGCCGCCCAGTCATGCGGCCTGGCTTATAGACTTTTGGGCCGAGCCAAGTTCTCCAGTCTCCGCCGCCGAGCAAAGTTCTCCAGTCTCCGCCGCCGAGCAAAGTTCTCCAGTCTCCGCCGCCGAGCAAAGTTCTCCAGCCTCCGCCGCCGAGCAAAGTTCTCCAGCCTCCGCCGCCGAGCAAAGTTCTCCAGTCTCCGCCGCCGAGCAAAGTTCTCCAGTCTCCGCCGCCGAGCAAAGTTCTCCAGTCTCCGCCGCCGAGCAAAGTTCTCCAGTCTCCGCCGCCGAGCAAAGTTCTCCAGTCTCCGACGCCTACGAGCCCTCAGCTCCAGCCGCCGCCGCCGAGCCCTCAGCTCCAGCCGCCGCCGCCGAGCCCTCAGCTCCAGCCGCCGCCGCCGAGCCTGCCGCTCCAGCCGCCGCCGCCGAGCCAGCCGCTCCAGCCGCCGCCGCCGAGCCAGCCGCTCCAGCCGCCGCCGCCAAGCCAGCCGCTCCAGCCGCCGCCGCCGAGCCAGCCGCTCCAGCCGCTCCAGCCGCCGCCGCCGAGCCAGCCGCTCCAGCCGCTCCAGCCGCCGCCGCCGAGCCAGCCGCTCCAGCCGCTCCAGCCGCCGCCGCCGAGCCAGCCGCTCCAGCCGCCGCCGCCGAGCCAGCCGCTCCAGCCGCCGCCGCCGAGCCAGCCGCTCCAGCCGCCGCCGCCGCCGAACCAACTGCTCCTATGAACTGTGTGTCTGAACCCTCCAGCCCAAAGACCGTTTTCCCTCCCTGCCTCCCTCTCCCACCTCCATCCAGTTATGTTTGTACTGAACCTCCACCTCAAACCCCCTCGCCCAGATCTCCACCTCGGACCTCTGGGCGATTACCTACACCCTGGCTCCAACCTCCCTCTGCTCCACCGTTGCCCATCAGTCCTCCAGCCTCACAAGTCTCCATCCTGCCCCCGTTCACACCTTGGTCCCTCGTCAGCCTGCCCTCCCCTCTGGACTGCACTCCTCCGTCTCCGCTCCGTCCCTCCATCCCTCGTTTCCAGTTGGCTTCCTCACTCCCCCTGGTGTTCACTTTGTTGTCTGTCGTCTGTGTTCAACTGCGGCCTTCTGGAGCACCGGCTGCGCTTCGGTCGGCGGAGCCGCTGGTTCCGCCATCTCCCGCCGGTCCTTCAGCGCCACCTGGGCACTACGGCATGAAGCCTTCGGTCCCTGACCCGCCATGGCGTCCTGCTGCACCTGACCCGCCATGTCTGCCCGCTGCACCTGACCCGCCATGTCTTCCCGCTGCATGTCTGCCCGCTGCACCTGACCCGCCATGGCTGCCCGCTGCACCTGACCCGCCATGGCTGCCCACGGCTCCTGACCCGCCATGGTTTTTGGACCTGCCCTGGAGACCTCCACTCCAGTTTACTCCTCCCCCTGCTCCGGTTTGAGGTCTCCAGGGCGCCGGGAGGGGGAGGTACTGTTACAGATCCCTTGTTTCCCTGGACTCCATTTCCCAGAATCCTCCTGTTCTCCTCACCTGCACACACTTCCCTCGTCAGTTCCTCATCATCACGGATCACCTGCACCTGGACTCTATTGTTAGCACTCCTATATATTGCACTCACTCCCTTCACTCCTTGTCCGTTCTCTGTTTATGTTAGCGTATGTTGGCTGTACTCTGCCTTTGTGTTCATTAAAGCATTGTTTGATTGTGGAAATCCGTATCAGCCTCATCTCTACACCAGCATCCGTAACAGATGGGAGCCACCAATCAAAATTACAATTACAGACTCAAAAGCAAATATGACAGAAAAATGCATCTGTGATTATGTCGTTTTTGCTTGTTTTGCTCTCTCATCTTTGAGCTCTTTTACCCTGACTTGTTTTTTTTTTCCCGGATTCGTACCCATGGCTTCCTTCGTCCTAAGTACAACTCAGTCAAGTCAAGTCAAATTTATTTATATAGCGCTTTTACAATTGGTAATTGTTTCAAAGCAGCTTTACATATAAGAAGCACAGAAAAAAAGGGAAGTGGTTAAAACTGTACAAACAAGCGTGGTAATATGTAACATATACAAGATGGTGCTACATTAAGTCAATGTCGGCTGACTTCCAGGGGTGGAAAAAACCCCCTAGGAGAAAAACCCAACGTGCTAGCACTGGGAAAAAAGTCCTAGGAGGGAAAAAACCCCTTGGAAGATATATATATATATATGTAAATGTATATGGAGATCAACATCTGAATTGTACATTTTTATTATAGAGATTAAAAATCGATTATATATAATTATATGTAAGCGGATACGGGGATTAAAAATCTGAATTATAGATGCAGCCAGAATTGGATCTTTAGGCCCATTGTCTCCTGGGCTACGTTGTAGTCAGGTCCAGACGCAGGTTCTCCATCTGATCTGGATACGGCCTGGATCCAGCACCCGGCAAACCTCAGGATAAGCAGAGAGACAGATATTAGCGTAGATGCCATTCTTATTCTGATGTACAGGTATATCTAGTGTTATAGGAAATGTTCTCGGTTCCGGCCGACCTAATTATTGCAGCGTAACAATCCTTTAACGGATTTGAAAAATGTTAATGTATTGATAATGTGTTATGTGTATGCAAGAGCAAAGAGATGTGTTTTTAGTCTAGCTTTAAACTCAGCTGAGCTACCGAACAAGCTTGTTATGTCAGAAAAGCGAAACATATGAAGCTGGTTAAGCGATGCTAGGTCTATAGCGATGCTATATATATATATATATATATAGGAATATACAATATTATTTATATATATATATATATATATATATATATATATAGGAATATACAATATTATTTATATATATATATATATATATATATATATTAGTATATTACATTATATATTTGTTTACAAATCGTGCACTTTGGTAAAAAACGTTTTGAAGTCATAACATAACATTGTGCAAGTAGACATGAAAACAAATCTTTATTAATCCATAATCTGACCCTGTAATTGTAACTGTGTATGAAAACAATTAAAAGTGCTTGCTTACTGCCTCTAGTGTGCATTTCTGTTGGAAACTGCAGTGATATGTACGTATTGGTACGTATTTTTGCGACTCATGAAAACATTTCCTGTAGGTACATATTTCCATGAGACCAGGTTGCCTTTGGGATGAATTAGAGCGGAGACTGCGAGCCAGGCCTTCTCGTCCAACATGAGTGCCTGACCTCACAAATGCGCTTTTATAGCTCCAAAGGGTGGGCCAAGCCTATGGATTAAGAATGGGATGTCATTAAAGTTCATGCGCGTGTAAAGGCAGATGGCAGACACAACTTTTAAGATGCTAAATGTACCTCTAGACATTGCTATATCAACAAATTAGGAACTCCATTGCTTTCATTGAGAAACGTTTGGTGTCAATACACAGATGCGAAGGGCATATATACAGTACTGTGCAAAAGTCGTATTTCAACTAACTCTATTTAGAGTATTAGTAGACTGTCTGCATAATATCTGCTGACACTTTATTTTGATTGTCCACCAACGGACATTCTTCTGACTAAAAGTAACTTTGCAACTACATGTCAAATTATTCTAATAACTTAAACCCTAACCTAACAGTCTACTACAGTCTACTAATACTCTAATGAGAGATAGTTGACATGTAGTTGCAAAGTTATTTGTAGTTAGAAGAATGTCTAAAGTGGACCATTGAAATAAACCAGTCTAATAAGGAAGCTGGGATCTAATAGGAGCCCCTTTGCTTTGGTTTAGTCTCTGACGATACACAACCACACCAACAGCTAATTAGATCTGCCATTTTTTTACTATTACATTTGATGTCCTTTTTGTTCCACCTGGCAAAATGCCTGTACATTAGTAGGACAGGATGATGGCAGAGTCCCAATAGTGATTCAAGAAGCAAAAGTCCAGCTTGTGTGCTTGCTGAGGCCTTTCCAAGAGAAATTGCTTGATTTTAAACTGAATCCCTTGGGTTTCAGCTAGTGGGTTGAGATGGATATGTGCAATTGGCTCATCTGCCCAAACTGAGAGCCAATTGTAATTGTTGGCAAATGAATGTGGCAGCATCTGCCCCGATTCTGCTGTCATGATGATGGGATATAACAAGTACATAATGTAATGCGCCACTGTGGCACCTGAGTACCAGTCCATCATATATATCAACAGTTTATAATCTTCTCTCTATTTCCCTCACCATTCCTTATGATCTGCATACAAAGTTTTGCTAGTTATCATTGATTTACACTCATGTTTAGCTATTCCATGTCTTTTTTTTTTTTTCTGTTTTTTGGACTCTTAGTTTGTACTCACTTCTTGTTTCCTGTTCCTCTCGTCAGCTCCTGAATATTTGCACTTATTTGTTGTTAGTTATTGTGGCAGTACACTGTGTGTATTTAGACCCCAGGTCTTGCCCATTGTTGTCTGTTTTGTTGGTCTTCTTAGGATTGTTTTTTGTTTTCTGAGTTTGCTATTTCCAGAGTTCTGTTGTATTATGTTCTTAGTTTCCGAGTTTTCAAGTTGCTTTGTATTTTCTTTTGTTTTCTAATAATTTGCACTTAAATTAAGGTGACCAGATTTAGGAAATAGAAGTTTTAAAATGGTGGGAAAACGATCCCACACCCTGTTCAGGCCCTGTTATAGTACATACAAATAGTATTACTTTAACCTAAAATGAATAATTTGACTACCTTGAAACTGATAACGTGTCTATTTTGATAATTATTATAGTGCTAATTGTAATAAAGCACAACATCATTTGTTGTGGTTTAATGTAAACTTATTTTTGATTTGTTCACTAACATACTACAGCACTTGATTGTAATTTAGCTGTAGTGTGTTATTTTAATATTGCTTTTAAAAATATTACATATACCTTAAAAAATACTATTTTAGTTTACCAAAAATGATTGTCACTACATTCGGCAGCCCACTTTAAACATATTTCAATAAAGACAATAAAATAAATTATGAAATTATATATAAAAATGGATTTAAGACCTACGTAATTGTGTCAAAAATAATTTAAAAATTCAAATATAATTTATCTTTGCATTTAATATACATTTAAACTATAATACATTTTCATTTCTATGCAGATAACATGCAGTTAGGTGTCGGAAAACTTTTCATTTAGATTGCGCTTACTGTAAGTATGTTCTTTACAGTATATTATTCCTGTAATAAGTACTCTGTTTAAAAGTATGCTAAAGTGTACTTCTTTTTCACAAGGCGAGACTTAGAATAGCCTCGTGAACTATTTTAAGACACTTTTTACTGTGATTTTGCATGTATCTGTATGTGATATCTCTGTGTATCAACCGCTTTATGTTTCCTGACTTTGACAATGTAAATACTACAAGCTATTGTGCCACACTGCACACACACCTACTGCCTTCTGTGCCAAATTTGAGGCTCGGTTGCCATGGCAACATTGTAGTTCTCCCAGAATTGCTCATATTGATCCATGGACAAGTGTGAGAAAAAAAAAAAAAAAGAAAAAAAAAAAGGTGTGTGCGTTTGTATACGTGGCGGTGCATGCCCATATATGTGCCATGTCTTGCCTGTATGTGTGTGTATGTGTGTGTGTCACAATTTTGTAAAATAAGCAATTCTGCAACATCATATAAAACATACTAACCAGTGGACTTTGTGTTGTCAGAATTGTATTTTTTGCGTAAGACATGCAGAATGACAAAATTTCACCAAATCATGAATTTGTCATGTGACTTCTCACACGGCTGGTCACACACAGTCTTCAGAGCAGCAGAAGTGTGTTAGCTGCTTGTCATGTCGTATCTGTGGAGCTTGTTCTGACATTGCTGTCATCCGTTAGACCCCCCTGTTCCTTTTACACACTCACCACCAGCTTCCACGGCATGAATAATTGAACACACACACAGATGTGCCCATAAGGGCTTCTGGGTCTTTCAGTCCAGCAGAAGGTCCATGTCAAAACAGACAGTCTGATATTCAGGGTGACTTTAGCCTCACCAGACTTCAATAACAGCACACACACACGCAACAGTCATTGAGATCTCTTGTTACAATTATTTTGTTTTTATTTATCTGTGAGCTCACATGAGAGAAACACATCATCCTTGAGCCAAATTTTACCAGGTATAGTATTATTCTTGGACAAACTGATCATGTCAAGTGGACGGTGCTAAATACAGGTGTCAGATGGATCCACTTTTTTGTGATCTGATCACTCTTGTGAAAAAGAAGTACACTTTAACATACTTTTAAAAAAGGTACTTATTACAGCAATAATATACTTTCAATAATATTCTTATAAAATAATATGCATACTGAATGTTATGTTTTTGGGCACTTGCAACTAAATGAAAATGTGTGAAAATGTGTTTAATTTATATTAAATACAATTAAAGTGCACAATCAGTGCTCTTTTGACTCGCTTAGGTAGAATTTAAAGGATTAGTTCACTTTAAAATGAAAATTACCCCACGATTTACTCACCCTCAAGCCATCCTAGGTCTATATCCTAGGTGACTTTCTTCTTTCTGATGAACAATCAGAGTTATATTAATAAATATCCTGATGCAGCCAAGCTTTATAATGGCAGTGCGTGATAACGATAATATATATATATATATATATATATATATATATATATATATCTGTTTGAATGTCAGCTGCGATATCTTGTCCTTTTAACAGTTAAAGGGTTTTCCGTGCCCTGACACTAATGCTGCCTTCACATGCTATCATAAATTTGATAATTCCTACCTCTGAAGTCTTGATTCAAGTTTCAAAATACTATTTTGTTCCCTTGTTTTGCTAAATTGAGAAAATGAGGAAGCATCTGTTTGAGTATTGAGAAGCACCCACTTTTTGCCACCATCTGACTTTTCCTAGTCTGTTTTTAGTTGATCTCCATAGTCAGGGACTGTTTTTTCCAGCGGAAGGAAGGCTTTATATTTTATATATACATATATTTGCTTTAATATTTGTATTATTTGCAATATTTGCAATTTATAACAGCTAAGGGGGGTTTAGGCACTCCACTTTAGGCACCAGCCGAAAAACCCTTAGCTGTTATAAATTGCAAATATTGCAAATATTTGCCAGCAATCAACCCTTTGCTGTTATAAATTCATTGTAAAACACGGGGCTTATTGCTATAATTTGACATTATTACATAGTGTACTTTCTAAAAGTGTACTTTAAGTGTGTTAAATAGTTAGTTCACCCAAAAATGAAAATTGTGTCATTAATTACTCACCCTTATGACATTCCAAACCCGTAAGACATTCGTTCCTTCATTCACCACTTTTCAAGTCCCAGAAAGGTAGTAAAGACATCTTTCAAGTAATCCATGTGACTACAGTGGTTTAACCTCAGTTTTATGAAGCAATGTGAGTGCTTTGTTTGTGCAAAAAAAAACAAAACATAATTTACCGCTGTCACGGCCAGCTCATTCTTGATCGTCACAAAAAGAGGACCACACAAACAAATGAGTTGAAGAAGAAGAAGAAGTTTTGTTTATATAGCGCCTTTCCATAGCTCAAGGTTGCTTCAAGGTGCTGTAAAATACATTTGCACATCCACATACGCAATACAAACACATAAGGCCACATATAGCCACACTATTCAAAATACATATTAAAAAGAGTTCTTTGAATTGCAAGGTTATTTATTTGTTAGAAAATGATCTGTTAAAAACAACAACAACAACAACAACAAAAACATAAAATAAAAATAACACAATGTCTAGGGAATTAAATAAACAAAAGAAAATAATAATCCAAGAAATGTTGATAAGTAATAAAGAACAAAAAGAAAACAGGTTGGAGCAAATTACAGGAAGTACTGGGTAGATCAGCCAAACATTTATACTCTCCACCCATAAATTATCCAATTTAACAGTGACATCACATCCGGATGCCACACTGCCACCACCAGGCGAAGAAGAAAAAGACAGGGTCGTAACACCACGTATTTACAAAATAGTAAGTCAATTACGACGGGTTTTAAATGCTGGAGCTATAGAGCAGTTCAAAAACCTATTTTATGAAATTAATCATTTTTATTTAATGGACAGTTTTTCTCTTAATATGGATTGAGACTCCTCACTCGTGCTACATTCCATTTGTTTACCCTTTTTGGACTCAGTAGCCCCACTGCACGTCAAAAAATGCAAATCCCGACCTGAGTCCTTGCTGATGGTACTCGTGACTTGTGGGTTGAGGAAAACTTGAAGAAAATTTGAGCACAAATGGAAAAAAGACAAGTTACAGGTATCTTTTGAAATGTTACAGGAGTCTCAAGACAATTATCAGAATGCCGTAAATATGGCTAAGAGAAATTATTTTGCAGAAGTAATTACAAAAAATAGTACTAAGATGCATGTATTATTTAATATAGTTAATTCTGTAATTAATCCAACAACTAATGTGTTCTTTGACCCCACTATTATCACTTGTGAGGCTTTTTTGGATTATTTTGTTCAAAAGATCTCTGAAATTAAATCTATGATCGAACCTAGTTTGTTTGATCCTTCAGTTGTCCGGCCATCATCTGTTAGTTTTGCCCATTTTGAACTGATCTCCTTGCAGTCACTAGCCGATGTAATCAAGCAGTCAAAACCAACTGACTGTTCACTGGATATTATTCCGGCAAGATTAAAGGAAACATTTGATGTTCTTGGCCCTAGTATCCTATCTATTAAAAATAATACTCTTTTAAGTTTAAACATGCTCTTGTTCAGCCTCTTTTGAAAAAAAAAAAAAAAAAAAACTAACCAACAAACAAAAACAAAACACACACACACACACACACACACACACACACACACACACACACACACACACACACACACACACACACACACACACACACACACACACACACAAACACACACACATTTGGACCCTGCTGTTCTATCAAACTATCCGCCAATTTCAAAGTTACCTTTTCTATCAAAGGTTTTGTAGAAGATGGTTTTGAATCAAATAAACACCTTTCTGCTTCAAAACGATATTTTTGAAAATTTTCAGTCAGGTTTTAGGGCTTACCACAGTACTGAGTCGGCTTTGATCAGGGTTTTAAATGATTTATTGATGGCAGTTGACTCAGGGTCTTCAGCAGTTGTTTTATTGGACCTTAACACTGCATTTGACACCATTGACCATGAGATTTTACTCTCACAGCTTGAAAAGTTGGTGGGAATCCATGGTATAGCACTTGCATGGTTTAAGTCATTTCTTTCAAACAAAATATTCTCTGTAAATGTTGGTCAAGATTATTCACAACCTGTCTCTTTGCTTAGTGGGGTTCCACAAGGGTCCATTCTCGGTGCGATTTTGTTTTCTTTGTATATGTTACCCCTTGGGTCAATTTTTAGCATGGAATTTCTTTTCACTTTTATGCAGATGATATGCAAGTCAATCTTCCTCTGAAAAAGAACAGTAAGAAGCAAATAGAGTTGTTGTGGGACTGTATACATGAAATCAAATCATGGCTATCTTTAAATTTTTTAAAACTGAATGAGAATAAAACTAAAGTTATGTGGCTTGGAGCCTCAAATAATTTTGCTGATCTGGGCAGTCTTGCCCCTTTCTGTAAGCCATCAGTGCCTAATCTAGGAGTTATTTTTGATAGTGATCTCAAGTCTCAAGCCATTTTTGTCCATGTGTGATCTCAAAAAAGTAATTCATGTGTTTGTATTTACAAGGGTAGATTACTGCAACTCACTATACGTCGGCATAAATCATTGCAAACCGCTTACACACTAGTCCAAAATGCTGCTGCAAGGCTTTTGACAGGTACTCGTAAGAGAGACCATTACTCCAGTTTTAAGGTTTTTTTTTTTTAAATGGTTACCGATCGATTATAGAATCAATTTTAAAATTTTGATTTTTGTTTACAAATCATTGCATAGTATGGCTCCATTGTATTTGGTGGATCTGATTGAGAAATATGAGCCAAAACGGTCTTTAAGGTCAGCTGACCAGCTAGCTTTGATGATTCTGAGAACTAAAAGAAGTGGAGATCAAGCTTTTGTAGCGGTAGCTCCAAAACTTTGAAATGGTTTACCCTTTTCTCTCAGATTGGCACCCACACTAAATGTTTTTAAACACCAACTTAAGGAATACCTCCTCGCATTAGCATTTAATGGGGTATAGAAATTGATTGTGTTTTAAAACTGAGGGGTTTATTTCTTTGTCATTTTATTTGTGGTTTTATTTTTGTGTTTTTATGGTTGTGATTTTCTTTGTGCCTACATATTTGTACAGCACTTTGTTTAATGGTCATTTGTGTAAAAGTGCTTAAGTAAATAAAATGGTAAATTATGGATTATTTAATAGTATAGTCATGAAGGTATAGCTACTTTAAGTACACCTACACATATGTGACATTTTTATTTCATTATATTATCTGCAAGTACAGTTATTAAAAAAAAAAAAAAAAAAAAACACATATATACAGGTGCATCTCAATAAATTAGAATGTCATGGAAAAGTTCATTTATTTCAGTAATTCAAATTGTGGAACTTGTGTATTAAATAAATTCAATGCACACAGACTGAAGTATAAGTCCTTGGTTCTTTTAATTGTGATGAGTTTGGCTCACATTTAACAAAAAAACCACCAATTCACTACCTCAGTAAATTAGAATACTTCATAAGATCAATAAAAAAATGATATTTTAAACAGAAATGTCAGGCTCCTGAAAAGTATGTTCATTTCTATGCACTCAATACTTGGTTCGGTCTCCTTTTGCATGAATTACTGCATCAATGCAGTGTGGCATGGAGGTGATCAGTCTGTGGCACTGCTCAGGTGTAATGGAAGCCCAGGTTGCTTTGATAGTGGCCTTCAGGTCATGTGCATTGTTAGGTCTGGTGTCTCTCATCTTCCTCTTGACAATACCCCATAGATTCTCTATGGGGTTCAGGTCAGGCGAGTTTGCTGGCCAATGAAGCACAGTAACACTATGGTCATTGAACCAGCTTTTGGTACCTTTGGCAGTGTGGGCAGGTGCCAAATGCTGCTGGGAAATGAAATCTGCATCTCCATAAAGCTTGTCAGCAGAAGGAAACATGAAGTGCTAAAAAAATTTCCTGGTAGATGCGTTGACTGTGGACTTTAGAAAACACAGTGGACCAACACCAGCAGATGACATGGCAGCCCAAATCATCACTGACTGTGGAAACTTCACACTGGACTTCAAGCAACATGGTTTCTGTGCCTCTCCACTCTTCCTCCAGACTCTGGGACCTTGATTTCCAAATGAAATGCGAAATTTACTTTCATCTGAAAAGAGGACTTTGGACCACTGAGCAACAGTCAACTTCTTTTTCTCCTTAGCCCAGGTAAGAAGCTTCTGACGTTGTCTTTGGTTCAGAAGTGGCTTGGTACATGGAATGTGACAGTTGTAGCCCATTTCCTGAAGATGTCTGTGTGCGTTGACTCTTAATGCACTGACTCCAGCTTCAGTCAACTCCTTTTAAAGCTCTCCTAAGTTCTTAAATCGGCTTCGCCTGACAATCTTCTCAAGCCTGGGGTCATTCCATTCACTTGTACACCTTTTCCTACCACACTTTTTCCTTCCAGTCAACTTTCCATGAATATGCTTTGGCACAGCACTCTGTGAACAGCCAGCTCTTTCAGCAATGACCCTCTGTGGCTTACCCTCATTGTAGAGGGTCTTGATGATCATCTTCTGGACAACTTTCACGTCAGCAGGCTTCCCCATGACTGCTTTTGGGATTACTGACCTAAACCCAGTATTTATACCCTGAGAATGGTAATTTATCAGAACTGGAAATTAAATATTCTAATTATTAGAGATACTGATACTTTTTTTTTTTTGATGAGTAGCAAGCTGTAATCATCAAATTGAAAACAAAAAAGTCTGGAAATATTTTTATGTCTAATAAATCTAGAATATATTTAAGTTTTACCTTTTTAATTAAATTACAGAAAAAAAAAAAAATGAAAAAAAAAAAACCTCACTTCATGATATTCTAATTTATTGAGATGCACCTGTATATGTATCACAGCTTGGCAAAGCCACATTTTACAGCTTATGACAGCCACAGTGTAAAAGATTCCCCTATTAGATCTAATGTGAAACTGTTACCAAAGAAAAACAATGATAATCATGCTGAGGATGTGTAGTTTGAAAAGTGTGTAATTTATGTTGGTGCATGGCACCAGTGTTATCTCTTCTACTCGTCAGTGCTGTTTCTAATGCTGAGTCTGTGTAACCATTTCTCCTCCTGATCTCCTCCATATCGCTTTAAAATACAGCATTCTGTGTAGAATTCAAATGGGTCTTATATGTTTTCTGGTATGTGCTGACTCTCTCATATGACCTGCTCTGTGCTAGACTTAGTGGAAAGCATTTTTAAACAGTCTGAATTGTTCCCTACCCCTTATATAGTGCATTATGTGCTATTAACCATAAAAAAAAAAAAAATAAATAAATAAAAAAAAAATAATAAGTAATTGTGTGAATAAGTGACCAATTTCAAATGCAGCTTCAGCATCTTTTTATAATGTAGGGGATGGGGCACTTCAAATTCTGATGATATGCTGAAGTGCAGAGGGATGGCATCAAAATCATTGATCCATATTGGCAGAAGTGAGAAACTGTAAGTTTAGAATGCTTATATCTTCTAAATATGAATTTTGTCATTGTTTTGGAGTACACTAGCTTATAGATAAACTTAAGGCTAATATGTTCATACTAAAAGCCAAAAAACTTAAAGGGAAAGTTCACCCAGAAATGAAAATTATCCCATGATTTACTCACCCTCAAGCCATCCTAGGTGTATATGACTGTCTTCTTTAAGATGAAAAAAATCAGATATATTTAAAAATATCCTCAGGCCTCCAAGGTTTATAATGGTTGTTAATTGTAATCCAAATTCTGAAGACAAAAAAAAAAAAAAATGCTTCCATGAATAAAAAAATTTATCCATAGACGTGTTTCTGTGCAACGCCATCACAGAGATGCGCACACAACTAGGGGGCAGAAAGCAGCACTCTTTATGGTATATCTAGCAGAAATAGAGATGACACGAAGCTGTTGTGCTGTAAACTACACTAAACACCAAAAAGATGGATTTAAAATGTTCAATATTGAAAGGAGATCACATGCCTTTGCTAAAGACAGGAGATTATGTTATTATCAATTATATTATTATATATTATATTATATTATACAAACCCGAGTCCAAAAAAGTTGGGACTGTACAAATTGTGAATAAAAAAGGAATGCAATAATTTACAAATCTCATAAACTTATATTTTATTTACAATAGAATATAGATAACATATCAAATGTTGAAAGTGAGACATTTTGAAATGTCATGCCAAATATTGGCTCATTTTGGATTTCATGAGAGCTACACATTCCAAAACAGTTGGGACAAGTAGCAATAAGAGGCCAGAAAATTTAAATGTACATATAAGGAACAGCTGGAGGACCAATTTGCAACGCATCAGGTCAAATGGCAACATGATTGGGTATAAAAAGAGCCTCTCAGAGTGGCAGTGTTTCTCAGAAATCAAGATGGGCAGAGGATCACCAATTCCCCCAATGCTGCGGCGAAAAATAGTGGAGCAATATCAGAAAGGAGTTTTTCAGAGAAAAATTGCAAAGAGTTTGAAGTTATCATCATCTACAGTGCATAATATCATCCAAAGATTCAGAGAATCTGGAACAATCTCTGTGCGTAAGGGTCAAGGCCGGAAAACCATACTGGATGCCCGTGATCTTCGAGACCTAAGACGGCACTGAATCACATAGAGGGATGCTACTGTAATGGAAATCACAACATGGGCTCAAGAATACTTCCAGAAAACATTGTCGTGAACACAATCCACTGTGCCATTTACCGTTGCTGGCTAGAGCTCTGTATCTTTTTTTATATCTAAACATTATCCAGAAGCGCAGGCGTTTTCTCTGGGCTAAGGCTCATTTAAAATGGACTGTGGCAAAGTGGAAAACTGTTCTGTGGTCAGACGAATCAAAATTTGAAGCTCTTTCTGGAAAACTGGGACGCCATGTCATCCGGACTAAAGAGGACAAGGACAACCCAAGTTGTTATCAGCGCTCAGTTCAGAAGCCTGCATCTCTGATGGTATGGGGATGCATGAGTGCGTGTGGCATGGGCAGCTTACACATCTGGAAAGGCACCATCAATGCTGAAAGGTATATCCAAGTTCTAGAACAACATATGCTTCCATCCAGATGTCGTCTCTTTCAGGGAAGACCTTGCATTTTCCAACATGACAATGCCAGACCACATACTGCATCAACATCATGGCTGCATAGAAGAAGGATCTGGATACTGAAATGACCAGCCTGCAGTCCAGATCTTTCACCCACAGAAAACGTTTGGCGCATCATAAAGAGGAAGATGCAACAAAGAAGATCTAAGACACAACTAGAAGCCTGTATTAGAAAAGAATAAACAACATTCCTATTCCTAATCTTGAGCAACTTGTCTCCTCAGACGTTTGCAGACTATTATACAAAGAAGAGGGGATGCCACAAATTTTGAAATTTAAAAATCAACTTATTTTTAAAATGATACATTTTCTCAGTTTAAACATTTGATATGTCATCTATGTTGTATTCTGAATAAAATATTGAAATTTGAAACTTCCACATCATTGCATTCTGTTTTATTCACAATTTAAACAGTGTCCCAACTTTTTTGGAATTGGGTTTGTTTTATATTATATTATATTATATATCGGGCCATATGATTGATGGCCACTTGGACATATCTGTGATCCATTTGATCTGGTAATGTCTCACCATTACTGAGAGTTAATTTCTTAATATAATCAGAGGAGACCGTGCTACCTAGGCTTCAAAAGTAATTAATGCTAGCCATTTCCTATTGTCACACACCTAACGAGCTGTCACATGTCTCATGTCTTGTACAGTATGTTTACAGTATCAAATTTCTTTCAATTGTGGAGGGTCGTGATGTAGCCTTGTTACTTTAACGCGATTAGACATGCTGCATGACGAACACTTTGTAAAGATCCATTTTGAGGGTTATATTAGCTTTTTGAACTTTTTTTGTTGTTGTTTAAGGCAAGCGCGAGCTCTTGGGGCGTGGAGCACCAGATTTAAAGGGCCACACACCCTGAATCGGCTCATTTCTAATTATGCCCCAAATTAGGCAGTTAAAAAAATGAATTAAAAAAAATCTATGGGGTATTTTCAGCTGAAATGATTTTTCAAACAAATCAAAACATTTATATGTCTCCTCATATATTTTATATTGGACAAAGTACTAAAATCAATTTGTAAAAAATGGAAATTATGATATAAGTTAATTACAAATGGGTTTTTTGTTTTGTTTTGATTTGTTTTATTTTTTTTTGTTTTTTCATTCAATCTTGAGGATTGTTATTAATTATTAAGAAATTTGTGATGTTTAATGGTATTAGTTGGCTTGTCTTATGCCTTCAGATGTTCCATATACTCCAACTGGTATATCAGTATCGGTATAGCCTATAAGAATAACTTTTCAGAGGAAATGACCCCAAACACATTTGGACGCAGTCTGAAATTAATGGCCACATCACATTTGTTGCTTAAACAGTGTAATGTATGTAGTAAATGATGTATGTTTTAGCTCTTTAGCCGTTTTAGCTGTGTGTAATTCAGCATTGCTGCATAACCACCTGGAATGTTAAATATTCATTCTGTCAGAAAAACTTAATGTGCCAAACAATCCTCATGATGTATTGCATTTGAGGGAAAGAAAAAGAACATTTGTTTTTGTACTTTACTCAAAGGTGGTGCCCACTGAGCATCAAAGAGATTATTTTATCACGGTTGCTATTTTATTCCTGATAAAGCCCAAAGGAAATCCATCACTATCAGAGGGAGACTCTCTAAAATACTACCTTAGATACAGACAGAGAACAACCCTGACACAGTGTAAAAAAATCACTGCTCTTTTCCATAACCATGGGAACTGTCTAAGTTAGGAAACATTTTAAGGCATACA
The DNA here is from genome assembly GCF_024489055.1 of Chanodichthys erythropterus. Classification (NCBI taxonomy): domain Eukaryota; kingdom Metazoa; phylum Chordata; class Actinopteri; order Cypriniformes; family Xenocyprididae; genus Chanodichthys; species Chanodichthys erythropterus. Next base: position 11,601,576 of record NC_090227.1, on the reverse strand, counting down.
CCTGATGGAAAAGTCTGCTCCAGAAAGTAAATACTTGGAAAAAAATACTTGAATTGAGATATATTCAGCTGCAGACCCACAGTGCCAGCAGTTTCAGTCCAGCAACTCCAGGCCAGAAATGGGGACGGAGCTTTTAAGAGTTAGTGCACCGAAAAATGAAAATTATTGGCTGGCTCCTGCGTCAGCATCACAAGCATGCATCATGCTGCTCACCTGAACAGCGCCGGCCAATACTGAGCTGGCGTTCTGATGTAGAACCTGGAAGCGCTGAATATAAACAGCATAGGAGATTGACACAGAAGAGAAGAAATTGTTGATTAAAGTTGAACCAGTCACATGGACTATTTTAACAATGTCTTTAGTACCTTTCTGGACCTAGAAAGTGGTGGTTAAATTGCTATCTATGGAGTAGTCAGAGAGCTCTCTGATTTCATCAAAAATATCTTAATTTGTGTTTTGAAGATGAATGAAAGTTTTACAGGTTTGAAATGACATGAGGGTGAGCAATTAATGACAGAATTTTCATTTTTGGGTGAACTAACCCTTTAATAGAGTACTGTCACCTATACATATTATTTTACTTTATTAGAAGAGCTATTTTCACATTGATTTTGATTGATACCTACAATATGTAACGACAATACTTTTCAATGAGGACACTTTTCAGTTCATACATGCATTACTGTAGGTATCACAATGTACAATGAGTAATATTTTAAAATATATTAATCATATTTAATGTTAATGGATACAAACACAAGGCTCACTGTTAGTTCATGTTGTATGAACTAATGAGAGCACAATACAACTTTTTAATATAAATAATATATTAATAAATGCATAACCGTATTGTAAAGTGTTTTCCGTTTGACTATATTATGTGATAAAATCATTTCCTCTATGTTCATGTTGTTACAAATAGTACTTAAAGACAAATTGTGGGCATTTAATGACAAATATACTGTATTTAATCATGAAATTCAAAATAAACATTTAATACAAAGCCATGAACAAGTGAAAAGTGCATTTCTCTATATGAAAACCAAAATATTTAAATAGTAAAATATAGAAAATCTTATAAACAGCTCATAATTGTAACGAAACACACAAACTGTATAACAAATAATCAACTTAAAACATAAAATCACAAAAACTGTTTATTCCTTTTATCATTGCATTCCTGCAGAAAGTCCTCCACATCATCCATGAATATGAAATTTAAATGATTAATATGAAAAAGAAAAAAAAAATTCAGCTCATATCAGAAAGATGTGCACAGATTTCAGTATTTTATTTGAGTAATATATAAATTCTTATAAATTCTTCATTTTTCTAGGTCATTTGATTATTTATTGATAAATTAATAAATATTGAGAGCTCAGAAGTTGTCTGTATTGCATATAACAATAGATACAGCCAGCTTTAAGCAGATGATCACTTAATATAAATTAGTTCACCACATCATGACATAAATAGTACAGACCATATTGTCTTACATGCTTGTTTCGTTGCTCATTATTAGTCAAATGATGCCACCTAAGATTGTTCCAAATGAGTTAATAATTAAGCCCTTAGACAGTTACTCAGTTAATCTGTTATGGGGGAAAAAATACTAATTGAAATATTGAGGAGAACGTTCCCCCTTTATGGTGGACCATCAATGTTTATATTGGTTACTTGGCTTTTTTTATATATAATTGGAGGCCATGCTCCCCCTCCTGTCTTTTTTTTCATTCTTTATCTTGTTGGGAAAAACTCCTCTGTGTTGAAGAATCATTCAGCTTTGTTTTTCCTCCGCTGAAAAGCACTGGCTGGCATTGGCAGGGAGTTGATGAGGTTTCAGGTCAGCGCCTCCGGCCGTGCTGTTTCCAGCACTGATCTGGGACCTGTCTCACACAAACACAGCTGATTCACATGCAACCAGCACTGCTTCATCTTCTGAAGGAAAACCTAACGAACCCCAAAAGGCCTCAGATGGCAAGAAAATGCTTCACACACAAGCAGCACTGCAGCCCCAGCATCCCCGATGAACACGATGCGGTAATCTCCCTGCTTCAGTCAGACAGACAGAAAAGAATGCCCTGCGGCATTCACCTTTAACCTCTTCCCATCAGGCTCTGCCAGTGCCACAGAAAAGGGTGATTACTGCCCAACCAGTGGCTGAATTATATGTACTCAACATTTATTTATTTATCTACTTCCTTTTTGGTTTGTGTGTGTTGAAAAGCTCCACAACGTAACACAAGTTGAGGCCCCACAGTGCTTCACGTCTATTTTTCCCCCTTCTTTTCTGTCCTTTTTTTATTTTCTCTTTCTTCACCTCAAGGTTGCCGGCTCTCCATTTACGCACGGTGTGCAGTAGCTTTAAAAAGCAGAGTTCTCTGGCTGAACCAGTGCCCAACCTTGACACAAAATCAATACTAGGCAAAACTCTTTGAAGAATCACAAATGTAATAAGTGCTGGTACTCTGTTTGGAGCCATTCTTGCACGCTGCCCAAAGCACAGGTGCATGCTGGGATATACTAGTAGGATACAATGTGATTTATCTAGCAAACTAGATTTACTAGAATTTATCAACTGAATCTACTCAGCAGAAATCCTGAAATATTTTTGATTAAATGTAATATTAAAGATGTTTCAATGCAAATTACATGAAACAATCAGCAATCTGTTAATTTGTAATCTGTAATGCATCAGAGTGGGTTTTTGTGTGAATAGAGTAAGGATTAAAACATCTCTGTCATTTTGACAATATTTTTGCTGCTCTTTGAATGCTTGTTGCAATTTACTGCAAATCTGTTTGTCAACACAGCATTTTACAATATGCTGTAATGAAGCAAGCTACTCATCAGGGGCCTCATGTACAAAGACTTGCGTTGAATTCATTCTAAAACATTGCGTACGGACAAAGCTGAAAATGTGCGTACGCACAAAAAAAACCAGATGTATGAATCTCTGCGTACGAAGAATCCCACGCATATTCTCTTTGTACATCCCAATTAACGTAAAATTGAGCGCACATGCACGAGCACAACACCCCACCCAGTCTCCTCCCTTAATTAAATCTATTTAAATATGTTAATGAGTCCACTTGGGCAAAAGAAAGCAGTAAGAAAATGGCTAAAGCAAGCGGCAAGAAACTAAACTTTACAGAAAGTGAATTGGAGGTGCTACTATCAGAGGTAGAAACGAGAAAAAATATTTTATTTGGAACTTTGTCCTCCGGAATTAATAACAAAAGGAAAAAATATGAGTGGGAGAGTTTGGCTGATGCCGTCAATGCGGTGGGATGTGAAAGTCGCACTGTAAATGATCTTAAAAAGAAATGGTCTGATATAAAGGTGGACGTTAAACGGAGAACTGCTGCGCACCGACAAAGTGTGGGCAGAACAGGCGGTGGTAAAGGGGTCGATGAACTTACACCCTTTGAGCAGAGAGTTGCCTCTATTATAGGTGACACTTTACTCTCTGGAGTAGTATCTGCTGCTGTGGGAGACTCGGATTTACTGCAGGACTGCCACGAAGGTAACCAATTTCTCATTTGTTTTTACTTTGGTACAAATAGCTTACCTATTTAATTTTCAAATGCATGCAATGTAGCAGACCAAAAGTACACCAGAGATTTTACGTATCCATTGCATTTATGGCAAATGCGTGTACCCATTAATAAGGAACAGACTCAAATCACAGTTAACATGTGCCTGTGTTTTGGACTCATATGGTGCAACAGCCGGAACATCCAATGGCACGCACTCGGAATCCGCCCCTCCTGAGCAGCCAGCGCCCACTGTGGCCAGCGTCTCCAGTGTTTCTGGAGTTTCCAGTGCTCCCCCCAGTGCTGAGGCCCGTCCGTCTGGCCGCGTCTTGACGCATGCAGTTCTGGAGTCACAACAGCAAATCGTTATGGCCATTGGAGAAATTAACAGTCACCTGAAAAATATCACTGACGCACTCACAGACATAAGCCACTCATTAAAGGAATTGGTCAAAAAATGAACTTCGTCTCCAGTTACCATTGTCGCAATCACATGTTGACGGGCCTGAATGGCTTGTTGGTTGGGCTGCACATACATTGGTCCTGGGTCAGGGTCATCTGGCGGTGCTGCCACCTCACCAAGTGGTATGCCATGCCTGTGCGCAACATTGTGCAGCACACCACAGGCAAGCACAATGCGGCATACCATGTCAGGGCGGTATAACAGCATCCCCCCAGTCCTGTCAAGGCAGCGCCACCGACATTTCAGCTGCCCAATTGCCCGCTCTACAACTGACCGAGTGCGAGAATGGGCATCATTGTATCTGCGCTCTCGGTGAGTTTGTGGGTTGGTGAGGGGGGTTAACAGCCACGTCTTTAGTGGATAACCGCGGTCTCCTGAAGGGTTGTTGAATAATTAAATGCAAATAAATAAAAATAAAAAAGTACTATTAGATAGAACCATAACTTTAAATGCATCACTCACCAAGAAGCCACCCAACGCGTACCCTGCCAGCTTGGAGCCTCATCCCAACCATGCTGTTGGTTAGGATGTATGAATCATGGGTTGACCCAGGCCACCTTGCCACAATATTTGTTAGGCGCATTTGTGCATCACATATTATCTGCACATTTATTGAATGGAAATGTTTCCGATTCACATATGCAAATTCATCTTCAGATGGCGCCTTTATAGCAATGTGTGTGCAGTCGATCGCTCCGATCGAAACCGGCTATCGCTGCAAATTGCGTTTTAATGTTTGACTGGTCAACTGCATCATATGGGAACCTTATATACCTGGTAGACATGCGGATGATCCCATCCCATACAGCTGGCATTGCGCGGCTCAAAGACGACTGGCTTATTCCTGAGCGGTCTGCCAGTTCCCTTTGGAAAGAACCAGTTGCAAGGAAACCAAGTGTTGTCAGCACCTGTAAGGGAACGGGTATTGCGTGGCTCCTCGCTGTCTCTCTCTCTAGATTCGGACCCAACTCAGCACAGAGTTCCAAGAGGATAGCCCTTGGAAATCTGAAACGGCTGATAAGCCAGTCATCATCCTGGGCCAGAAAATCATTGTGGTCCCTAAAAACTCGTTCTCTTCGGATTCTGCCATTAGCAATATCCTCTAATAAGGCCAAAGCTGTCATTGCCATAGACTAAGGGTTGTATCAATTTGCACATGCTTTTATATGTTCTTACTTAATTGCATAATTGATAGAATATTTGTCATGGAATGAAGGAAGGATGCAGATGCAAGTTAAATCTCTTTAATAGAGCTTCACACCGAAGGTAGTCAGATTCAACATACACAAAGAACATATAACAGTCAGCAGGAGAGTGGTAACACAGGGACGTCGATGGGCGGTGAAGAACGTGAAGAGTGATGACCGAAGAGCAGTGTCCATGAAGTAATCCGTGCGTGAAGTCCAGAGAGTAATCCAACGAGAACACGAAAACCAGGAAGCAATGAATCAAAGTCCAGTCCAGGGAAACACACAACAAGCAACACAGGAAACAACACGCGGACACCGTACAACGATCTGACAAACAAGAGACGAAAGACAAGGCGTTATATAGGCAGATGGTAATTGCTCACAGCTGCCGCTGATCAACAATCAGCGGCGACGCCCACACAAAACAATCAGGTGACACACCCACACCATCACACAGACACCAGAATGAGACAGCGGATTCATGAACCGTGACAGTACCCCCTCTCCTAGGAACGCCTCACGGCGTTCCCAGAACTCCTTACCTGTCGATTGTAATCATCGATAAGGGAGTGATCCAGAATGTCTCTAGCAGGAACCCAACTTCTCTCCTCCGGACCGTAACCTTCCCAGTCCACCAAGTACTGGAATCCGCGTCCCCTCCGCCTCGAGTCCAGAATGCGATTAACCGAATAGGTTGGTTCCCCGTCTACGAGCCGCGGCGGGGGGGGAACCGGAGTAGGCGGATTAAGATGCGAGTGAAAAACAGGCTTAATTTTGGAAACATGGAAGGCGGGATGAATCCTCCTGTATGCCGGAGGCAATTTGAGTCGGACTGCCACTGGGCTAATAATCTTAGTGACAGGAAACGGGCCAATGAATTTGGGAGCTAACTTATTGGCAACGGAACGGAGCGGAATGTTCTTGGTAGAAAGCCACACTTCTTGACCCACGACGTATACGGGAGGCTTTGACCGGTGGCGATCAGTCTTAGCCTTGGTGCGCGCCCTCACTTGCAACAGAGTCTCGCGGGCTCTGTTCCAAGTGCGGTGGCACCTCTGGACAAAGGCGTGAGCAGAGGGGACTTCGGATTCCAGACTGGGAAACACAGGTGGCTGGTAACCTAAACTGCATTCGAACGGAGAGAGGCCCGTAGAAGACACTGGTAACGAATTGTGTGCGTACTCAATCATAGAGAGTTGTTGGCTCCAGGAGGAAGGATTCTTGGATGCCAAACATCGCAACATACGCTCTAAATCTTGGTTGGCTCTCTCGGTCTGTCCATTGGTCTGGGGATGGAACCCTAGGAAAGACTAGCCGTCGCGCCCAGCATACTACAAAACTCCTGCCAAAATTTGGACACAAACTGGGGACCCCTGTCGGACACCACATCTACCGGGAGGCCATGTAACCGAAAGATGTGGTCTACGACAGTAACCGCTGTCTCCTTGGCAGAGGGCAATTTGGTCAAGGGAATGAAATGAGTCGCCTTCGAGAACCGGTCCACTACGGTCAAAACGACCGTGTACCCCTGGGAGGGTGGGAGGGCGGTGACAAAATCTAGAGCGATGTGGGACCAGGGTCTCAAAGGGACAGACAGCGGTTGGAGTAACCCATCTGGAGGGCGGTTGGACGTCTTACCAGTGGCACAAACCGAGCAAGCCAAAACAAAACTGCGGATGTCCCGAGCCATAGCAGGCCACCAGAATCGTTGCTTAACCAAAAATCTGGTTCGATCAACCCCTGGATGACAAGCCACGTTGGAACAATGCCCCCACTTGATGACGCAGGACCTTAACTCCTCCGGCACAAACAAACGGTTCGGTGGGCACCCGGGCGGAGGCATTACCCCTTCTAAGGCCGCCAGGACCTTCGATTCGACCTCCCATGTAAGAGCGGAGACTACTAATGTCTCAGGAAGAATACACTCGGGAGTAGACGGACGCTCGGATGGATCAAAAATACGCGATAAAGAATCGGGCTTGATGTTTTTGGAGCCCGGGCGGTACGATAGAGCAAAGTCAAAACGTCCCGAAAAAAAGTGCCCACCGAGCCTGCCTGGAGTTGAGTCTTTTAGCCGATCGAATATATTCTAGGTTCTTGTGATCAGTCCAAACGATGAAGGGTACCCCCGATCCCTCCAACCAATGACGCCACTCTTCCAACGCTAATTTGACTGCCAACAACTCTCTGTTACCAATGTCATAATTGCGTTCAGCGGGAGACAAACGATGAGAAAAATATGCGCAGGGATGCATCTTATCGTCCGAGGGCGCCCGCTGGGAAAGAACTGCTCCTACCCCCACCTCTGACGCATCGACCTCCACCACGAACTGACGCGAAGGATCAGGGGCGATAAGAATGGGAGCCGAAACGAAGCGGCTCTTCAGTTTGGCAAATGCAACCTGAGCTGCATCTGACCACCTGAAGGCCGTTCCAGGTGAGGTCAAGGCGGTCAGAGGCGCGGCTAGCTGGCTGAAATTGCGAATAAAACGGCGGTAAAAATTGGCAATCCCCAGAAACCGCTGTAGGGCCTTACGGGAATCTGGACTTGGCCAATCCACCACAGCCTTAACCTTGTCAGGATCCATGCGAATTCCCTCGGACGAGACGATGTACCCTAGAAAGGAAACAGACTGTGCATGAAATTCGCATTTCTCCGCCTTGACAAAAAGCCCATTCTCTAGCAGACGCTGGAGCACTCGTCTGACGTGTTGAACATGTTCCTGGAGAGACGACGAAAATATCAATATGTCATCCAGGTAGACATAAATGAACTGGTCAACCATGTCTCTCAACACGTCATTGACGAGTGCCTGGAAGACCGCGGGCGAGTTGGAAAGCCCGAAGGGCATAACCAAGTATTCAAAGTGCCCTCTAGGGGTGTTAAAAGCGGTCTTCCATTCATCCCCCTTCCTAATGCGGACCAAATGATAAGCGTTCCTCAAGTCCAATTTAGTGAAAACGGACGCTCCCTGCAACCTCTCAAAGGCTGAAGACATCAACGTCAAAGGGTAAGTATTCTTTACCGTGATGTTGTTCAACCCTCGGTAATCAATACAAGGTCGCAGAGATCCGTCCTTCTTCCCCACAAAAAAGAACCCCGCCCCCGCTGGAGAAGAGGAAGGGCGGATGAACTTAGCTGCCAGAGAATCAGAAATGTATTTCTCTATGGCCTCCCTCTCGGGAACAGACAGAGAGTATAATTTGCCCTTAGGCGAAGACTTACCCAGAACTAAGTCTATGGCACAGTCATAGGGACGATGCGGAGGGAGAGAAGCAGCACGGGACTTACTGAACACTTCCTTCAGGTCCAGATACTCCGCGGGCACGTTAGACAAATCCGCAGCCTTTTCCTGTAACACAGAGACAGACACAGTGGGACAAGCAGACTTAAGACAAGACCTGTGACACAAAGTGCTCCACTCGGTGATGGTGTTGAGTTGCCAGTCGATCCGAGGATTGTGCTTGGTGAGCCAGGGGTGTCCGAGAACTATGGGTGCTTGCGGTGAGTCCAAAAGCATAAACTGAATCCTCTCGTTGTGGTTACCGGAGGTGATGAGGGTGACGTAATCCGTGATCTGAGAGATGTTAGGAAGACGTTGACCGTTGAGTGCGTTGACTGTAACCAGGTGAGTAAGTGAAGAGATGGGTAGTCCGTGCTGTAGTGTGTAGCTGGTGTCCATAAAGTTCCCCTCAGCCCCGGAGTCAACGAGTGCATTGCAGGTGATGTTGTGAGACGCCCATCTCAGTCTTACCGGGAGAAGAGGTGATGGTGAGGACTTCTCAGCGGAGATCTTGGTCTTTTTACTGGACAAGACCTGAGAAGATGTCCCGATGCTCCACAGTATAGGCATAAGCCCAGGGATCTCCGCCTTTCTCTCTCCTCCCGGGAAAGCCGAGCTCTCCCTACCTGCATGGGCTCAGGATCTGTGGCGGGACCGACCGTATTAGCAGCGCTGGCCGTCCGGCCCTCCGCTCCCTGTAGTCTGGTGCTGGGGACCTCCAAAAACTCCAGTTTCTGGAGGCGGGAATCCACCCGTAAAGCGAGATCAACCAGCCCGTTGAAAGTCTGAGGAAAGTCCAGGGTGTAAATCTCGCGGTGAATACGGCCGGCCAGCCCATGCAGGAACACATCCCACTGCGCCTCCTCGTTCCAACGGCACTCCGCCGCGAGGGTGCTGAACTGGATGGCATAATCCGCGACCGTGCGGCTGCCCTGCTTGAGTTCGGTAAGCTGGCGAGCGGCCTCCTTTCCTGCCACCGCACGGTCGAACACCCTCTTCATCTCGGCGGAGAGTGCCTGGAACGAGGAACAACATGGATCTTTATTCTCCCACACCGCCGTTCCCCATAAAGCCGCCTTCCCAGTCAACAATGTAAGGACGAACGCCACCTTGGATTCCTCATGCTCGAATGTACGAGGCTGCAGAGAAAAATGCAGGGAACACTTATTCAGAAAAGCTCTGCAAAACTCTGGCTCACCGGCGTAACTCTGGGGCACAGGCAGGCGGGGCTCCGGTAGATCGCGTCGCTGAACAGGCGGTGTGGGTGGCGCAGTGGGAGCGCAAAGTTGTTGAAGCTCCCAGGAGAGCTCGGACACCTGTGTTACCAGCGCTTGGACAGCGCGTCCGGTGGAAGTGATGCTCTCCTGCTGCTGGTCCATGCGGGAGATGCTGTGGTTGATGAACTCCGTTAAAGCTGCTGAACTCGCTGCATCCATATTGGTCAGATCGTTCTGTCACGGAATGAAGGAAGGATGCAGATGCAAGTTAAATCTCTTTAATTGAGCTTCACACCGAAGGTAGTCAGATTCAACATACACAAAGAACATATAACAGTCAGCAGGAGAGTGGTAACACAGGGACGTCGATGGGCGGTGAAGAACGTGAAGAGTGATGACCGAAGAGCAGTGTCCGTGAAGTAATCCGTGCGTGAAGTCCAGAGAGTAATCCAACGAGAACACGAAAACCAGGAAGCAATGAATCAAAGTCCAGTCCAGGGAAACACACAACAAGCAACACAGGAAACAACACGCGGACACCGTACAACGATCTGACAAACAAGAGACGAAAGACAAGGCGTTATATAGGCAGATGGTAATTGCTCACAGCTGCCGCTGATCAACAATCAGCGGCGACGCCCACACAAAACAATCAGGTGACACACCCACACCATCACACAGACACCAGAATGAGACAGCGGATTCATGAACCGTGACAATATTCCCATAAGGCTTGTGTGACAATATATGTCAATTATTTTATAAATTGCAAATTAATAGCAATGCTTCCCACAGGTGGTGGGTGCGATAGACTTGTAGAACAATTCATTGTGTAATGTTTGCAACTTCCCTTCATTGCCTGTAAGACTCGCCAACGGACAAAAACAATGAGAAATGTACGTACGCCAGACATGAAATTGGCGTGGAGAAACGCACATTCTCGCGTTAATTTCAGTGTTAGTACATCCGACCGTGAGCGTGAAAGCTGGCGTACGCAAAGTTTTTGTGCGTACACAGAGTTGATATATGAGGCCCCAGAAGTCTGTTGGGTTTGATACAAGCTCCCCATCCACACAAGCTTTAATTCAATAAATCTGAATGAAGATTTAAGCAGCTGATAGTCTCTCTGATGTTTGGATTCCGTATAAATTTGGTGCATTTAGGTGTAAATGTGATCCTTCTTCTCAGTTAAATTTTATTTCTCAGCGATCAAGTTTTTAATAATTCTCAATAGCCCATTACTGAAAATCATTTTAGAATTCGTGGCTGGAAATACTAAAGGAAATACTCAAGATAGTCATCCAGAAATGAATAAATAAAACAAAATAAAATAAATAAAATAAATAAAATTACAAAATAACTAAACAAAAACAATTTCATATTTCACAATAAAGATAATCATCACTTTAAATACAACAGATTTTCTATTAACAGTTAGCTGTATTTATTAGTGTTGTAGTCAAGACCTAAACCGAGACCAAGTCTAGACCAAGACTTTGGGGGGTTGAGACCAAGACAAGACCAAGACCAAGGTAAATCAAGACCAAGACCAGACTAGCACTCCTCAGATTCATCTGAAATATCCACATTTACCACCTGAGAAATGTCTTAATTTAATAAATAATTACAATTAGAATAACTAAGAATTAGAATAACTCTATAAGACACTATATAGAGCTGTTACCAATCAATTGAAATCTTTACACTGCAGAGATGGAACAGAAGTTGCATCTGAATTGGTACAAATGTATAAATAATGTTTAGATTAATATTTTAAAAATAAAATTTTGTTTATTTAACATTTGTAAAAAATCAATATCATGTTTGCAATTGTGCTCATATTTGTGAAAACAGCCCTCTTTCTTGTGATATTGCTTAATTATATCATGTTATAATATAAATATAACAATCAAGTACTTTTTTGCAATCATACCTTGAATTTTGGGGGCATTCGTATTAATTTTGGTGACATTTTTGACACAATCCCTTGTTGATTTCTGACCTGGCACAACAGCTAATAAATAAATGAAATTAGAAATGTTATTGACTGCATTTGAAGTAGGAAGTTTTACATCCAATAAAAATAATGATGTTAGCAAAGAAATCAGACAATGCAACGGCAATTTAGCGATATCCCTGCAGTTGAGGTCTTGATTGGTGATTAAATAAAATCCAGAGTCCTTTTAGCCAAGACGAGACGAAATGCGGCTGAGACCAAGACAAGACCCAAACCTTCAAAAAATGGTCTTAAGACCAGTCTTGAGACCAAGACTGGTCTTGAATACCACAACACTAGTATTTATGTTAATTATTAGTGTTATTAGTGTTTTTTTATTAGTATTTTATTAGTGTAAGATTATTTATTTATTTTTTTAATCACATTTACATGCAGTATGTACTACTGTAGGCTATTTATATGCAGTTCATTCAGTCAGCAGCTTTCTCCTTTAACAAACATGGCATCTGAGGACTACTTCAGTATTTTTGATCCCCGTTGTTTTCCTATTTGATTCATCGTCAAACTCTGGGGTTCCCTAATGGATTTACCCACATGTGCACTCGGAGATGATTGTTGACATGCATTGTATATATTGATTGTATATATATTTAAATATTGTCGAGTTAATTTCGGATCAGTCTGCCTCTAACTCGAAAAAGGTCTTAGTCAACCACGGACACAAGGATCAACTCAAAACATGGCTTTACTTCCAGTCTTCAATAAACTTCTTACAGTACGACTTGTATTGCAGTGTGTTGATTTTTTACATCCATTCACATCCAACAACAGTTATCCAACAGATGGAATTTAGTTTGGTTTGATTGTAGTTAGTTTAATTGAAGGTAGATATCTTTGCAGTTTAGGCTCAAATTAGGTTGATAACCTTTAAGAAAACAGAATAATATACTAATTATAATAATATATTAACATCTAATGCACTGTAACAAGTACACACAATATGAACACAAAGTACACTTAATAGTAAACATTGTAACTGTATGCACTCCAATTCAATATTATTATACACAATATGAATCAGCAAACTTCTGTTACACCATAAACTCTTCAATATACAAGAAGACATTTATCTAAATATAAATCAACATATATAGGCCAACATTTAGCTTGCTGAAACACTTTTCATCCTACCATCAGCGTCTTGGGTTGACTCATCACTGACGTGCTTTCTGCTCTTTCCGTCTTCTTTCGCTCACAACTCTTTTTAGATGCGGCAAGCTTTTCTTCTAGAAGACACTTGTGCGACAGGACAGTCACTGCGTCGCAGTTCTTTTAGGATGACTGTTTTTTTTGTCTTTCCATGCGCTCCGTTTTCAGCGCGCATGCCTCACGAGCTCTCTTCTCTTTCGCGCTTCGCCGACTGCTTCCGATGCTGTTCGTCAATTTCCATAACTTTTTCTCTGATGCAACAGATTCGCCACTCAAAACGTCTCTCCAGTAATCCGAGATAAATCTCCAAATTCACTTAAATGAAACCTAAGTAATTTCTGACTTTACACCTCCCACTTGACATCTTTGGTTCTTGAATCCAAGATGTCACACTCAACACTTTTCCTCCACATTCTTGAATTGTTCCTCCACTGGGATCAGTACGACTAATCGCCTGGCATCTCTATGAAGAACGGTTGATAGGATTTTGGTGCTTTCACTTTTAGTGATTTTCCTTGTGTCTGTCTTCTCAAGACCCGAGCAGAAGACTGGATGACTCGAGAAAACTCTGACGTCTACATCTCTCACAATACCTTTAGGATCAGCATTCACCTTGATGACTCTGCCTAACTTGTATTGGCTCCTCAAAGCATTCTGGTCCGCGACCCAGACAATGTCTCCTATGGCGACATTCCTTTCCCTTGTGTGCCACTTACTCCTTATGAACAGGTTTGGTCCTGCCAGCTGGCTTCACCTTTTCCAGAATTTATTGATTTCTCCTTGGATGACCCTCAGCCTTTTGTACGGGTATCCTTCGAAATCAAAATCGCCTGGATCTCTTCTTGGACTTGCTCTTCCCAATAAAAGAGAGTTCGGTGTAATGTACTCGAGACAATACTCATGGCTTTGTGTTCGTGCGTCTATGGGCCTTTCATTCGCCAAGTTTGCTGCCATACACAAGAAAGTCTGGAATTCTCCCCACGTGAAGACACCTTCGCCCCCTAGGTTATGAAGAGATCTCTTTACCACACGAACAGCAGCTTCAGCCGCCCCATTCCTATGGGGTGAATTCGCTGGATGAAACTTCCAGGACCACTCGGTCCCATGTCTCCCAGCTTCCTCTTCAAGTCCTGGTTTCTCTACTCTTCCTAGAAACTCATAGTGATCTTTCAGGGCGGACTGTGCTCCCACGAAGTTTGAGCCTGGATCTGACCATACTTTTTTGGGATGTCCCCCTTAAGGCCGTAAACCTCTTATAAGACAACAAGAAACCTTCAGTGGATTGATCACTCACAACATCTGCGTGAATAGCCCTTGAAGCCATGCAACAATACACCATCTCCCAGACCTTCATTCGCACCCTTTTCTTCACTTCATCCTTCACCTCATAGGGACCAAAAAGATCTACTGTGACGAATTCAAAGGGTGCAGCTGGTCCAATTCTTTCAGGTGGGAGATCACTCATGATCTGCTTGCACCTCTTTGCTCGTGCTTTACTGCAGATTACGCAACTTTCTACGACTCTTTTGGCCAACCTTCGACCTTTTACTACCCACGCTACTTTTCTCATCCTCAGAAGAGTCCCGGCAATCTCCTCATGGTTTGCTTCCTGAGCTTCATGAGCCAGTAGCAATGATACTCTTGCTTCCATGGGTAATGTTGGAACAGTGTTCCTCTCCTTTCCAAAGGCTTCATATCTTCCACCACATACAAGAAGTCTGTTGTTTTCTTCTTTGAATACAGCCCGTCTGCAGAGTGTGGTCAAAGGAAATGTTGTACTCTTTTGAGCTGCTAAAAGAGTGCCTTCAAAACATCCTCTCTTTCTTTCACCGTCAGCACACGCTTACCAATTGGATTTTGTTTTCCATACATTGAACCTCTGTTCCTTGACTCAAGCCATTTCCTCATGCTGTGCCACACCCAGCCAATGACTCTTGTCAACCTGGACAGACTACTGAACTTCTCAATGTCCACCAATCCTTCAGTGACCAGCTTGCTCAGCATTTCCAGTCGAGACGACTCCTCAGCTTCTGATACTTCCTTTTCTTCAGTACTTTCCTTTATCTGACCTCGAGTCACTGCAGCTGAGAAGACTTTCCTCTGGAGCTTGTTGACTCTTTCTCTAGCATCATCAGCGATTTCAGCTGCTGATCTTTTGGGCCACTCCTCCACTGACCTCTTAAGGAATTCCGGTCCATTCGTCCAGATGGAATCTTCATCAAGATCTTTAGGGCTTGCCCCCGCGTGATGATATCTGCGGTGTTCAGATGCCCAGGAATCCACCACCAGTCACTGGATGCTCCTGTCTTCTGAATCTCTCCGATCCTATTCGCGAAGAAAGTTTGGTATCCATAGCTATCACGCTGGATAGCTCCCAGTACCGTTTGACTATCCACAAGATGGAACCACTTCTCTACTTCAATCCGTCCATGCTTCTCAAAATACTTCCTAAGACGTGGTGCAAAGACTGCACCGCAGATTTCAGCCTTTACGGGATCACCCTTCAATTCTAGCGGTGTTAGTTTGGCTTTAGACTCAACCAATCTAACAGCCACTCCTTGGCTTGAATTCCACCTGAGATATAATACTGCACCATAAGTTTTGTCACTCCCATCCGAGAACGTGACTCCCCATGGCTTTCTTTTCCAGTCTGCAGGCGTAAGACTTCTGTGGAACTTGACTTTCTGGAGTCGCACATACTCGTCAAATAACTTGATAGCTTCTCCTCGAATTCCTTCTGAGAGCGCTGTGTCCCACGTATGCCTCATTAGACCTCCGCCTCCAGCATCCTGGAATGCTTTTCTGATGAGAATCGTACCCTTCTGTTTAACTGGTGTGATGAGGCCAATTGGGTCAAAAACCCTCCTTGCAACGAGTGAGAGCTTCTTGAACTCCTCCTTAAGCTCCTCCTCAATTTGCCTGTGAGCTTCTCTGCTAAGGAAGTTAATTTGCCTGGTGAAACTGATCTTTGCAGCAGTCCTTTCTTTTTTAAGCTGCTCGATTGGTTTTCCCACTGCTTCTTCAGCCATTTTCTACTTATCCACCTGACACTTCAACAGCAGCAACAACGTTCAGGTTATTCACTTTCCTGCTACAATGACACACCGTCTTAAACTTGGCCGCCCTGCCCTGCCACGAATGTGAAAATCACTGCTGTTATGCTGATCATCAACTGTGTTTGCAAGTTGTGGTTGTCTGAGTGGTTATCAACTGTCAAGTTAATTTTGGATTTCACACATCAGTCTGCCTCTAACTCGAAAAAGGGCTTAGTCAACCACGGACACAAGGATCAACTCAAAAAATGGCTTTACTTCCAGTCTTCAATAAACTTCGGTAACGCTTTAGATTACAGCCCGGAAAGTACTGTGTAATTACAACGAATTTACAGCATAACTTTCAATAATTATAGTGTAACTATACAGTAAGTATGTGTAAGTATAGGGGAACAATATGTGAAGTATTGGGAATAAAGGGGTAACAACCAGGAAAATAACAAATTATTTATACTGTAAATATTTTATATCTAAGGGGTACTTATGGCATATAACTAAGGGGTAAGTATGACATTACGGGCCGTAAATTAAAGTGGAGCTTGTTACCCTCTTATTTCATGTAGTTACAGGGTAAGTATGACATTACGGGCCGTAAATTAAAGTGGAGCTTGTTACCCTCTTATTTCATGTAGTTACAGGGTAAGTATGACATTACGGGCCGTAAATTAAAGTGGAGCTTGTTACCCTCTTATTTCATGTAGTTACAGGGTAAGTAATTAATAAAATGCAAACAATCTGATATCACTGACTCCGAAACCTTTATTTGAAAAACAACTTTATTAAAAACAGGTCTACAACACTTATTGTTCATTTTTTTAAATCAACTTTTCATTTCAAACTCTAAAGTCCTGACAGAATGTAACAAGTTTTGTCCTTTTTTTGGTTGTTGTTGTTTCTCGCTTGGCTTCCACCTGCTGTTGTTTCTCAGCTGATGAATCTTAAGAAGGAATCTCATTGCTGTTCTGTATTATAAGAAAATACAGTACACCCCGAAATTTTCTCATGGTTTAGGCTATCATCTTTTCGCTTCCGACCAGCTGTCACCAGCGCCTGCATGAGAGTCGACTTTGCGTTCGACGAAGCAACTTGAATCTTTCATGACGTTCTCGCGGGAGATTCGTGGGAAACTCGTGCGAGAACTGCCGTCTCTGTTATTCTGTCTTGTTTGTTTCTCATTCTCATTATCTGCTATTCTGTGTATTTTGTTGTGAGCATTACTAAAAAAATAATAATAATAATAAAAAATAAAAAAACTGACGGCGTCCAACATCTGCGCTTACGTCACGCTTCAAGTTACGTCAAGCATAAACTCTCAACCCTCGCATGCACGCGCAGAAGACAGCTGGTCGAAAGTTTTAAAAATATTCAAATATTTGGTATTTTTCTTACAAATACGTATCGTTTCACTTCAGAAGACATCGATTTATCCATTAGGGTCGTATGGATTACTATAGTTATTGCTGTTTGTGCTGTTTGATGCTTCGACTTTTAGGAACACGTGAGTTTGCATTATAAAGCGTTCCCAGATGATTTATTTTTTTCCTAAAATCCTTTTTGTGTTCATCTTAAGAAGGAAAGTCGTATACATCTCAGATGGCATGAGGGTAAAAGATGAGTAAACGGTGAGCACATTTCCGGGTGTTCTGTATTTTTTAAATACAGAATAGCAAATGGGATTCCCTCTTAAGAGTCATCAGTGGAAAAAAAGAAGAAGAGGAACAAGAGGAGGAAGAAGCTAAGCAAGAGAAACGAATAAGAAGTGTTGCAACTTTAAATCTGTTTTGAAATAAGTTGTTTTTCAAATAAAGTTTTCCAAGTGATATGACTGTTTGCGTTTTTATTTATTTATTTATTTTTATTAATTACTTACCCTGTAACTACATGAAACAAGAGGGTAACAAGCTCCACTTTAATTTACGGCCCGTAATGTCATACTTACCCCTTAGTTATGTCATAAGTACCCCTTAGTTATAAAATATTAAAAGTATGAATAATTTGTTATTTTTCCTGGTTATTACCCCTTTATTCCCAATACTTCACATATTGTTCCCCTATACTTACACATACTTACTGTATAGTTACACTATAATTATTGAAAGTTACGCTGCAAATTTGTTGTAATTACACAGTACTTTCCGGGCTGTAATCTAAAGTGTTACCTAAACTTCTTACAGTTCGACTTGTATTGCAGTGTGTTGATTTTTTACATCTATTCACATTCAACAACAGTTATCCAACAGATGGAATTTAGTTTGGTTTGATTGTAGTTAGTTTAATTGAACGTAGATATCTTTGTAGTTTAGGCTCAAATTAGGTTGATAACCTTTAAGAAAACAGAATCATATACTAAATTATAATAATATACTTAACATCTGCACTGTAACAAGAATACACATATGAACACTTAGTAGCCTACACTTAATAGTACACATTGTAACTGTATGCACACTAATTCAATATTATTATACACAATATGAATCAGCAAACTTCTGTTACACCATAAACTGTCTCTTCAATACACAAGAAGACATTTATCTAAATATAAACATACATAGGCCAACATTTAGCTCGCTGAAACACTTTTCATCCTACCATCAGCGTCTTGGGTTGACTTATCACTGACGTGCTTTCCGCTCTTTCCGTCTTCTTTCGCTCACAACTCTCTTTAGATGTGGCAAGCTTTTCTTCTAGAAGGCACTTGTGCGACAGGACACTCACTGTTTTTTTTTTTTTTTTTTTTTGTCTTTCCATGCGCTCCGTTTTCAGCGTGCACGCCTCACGAGCTCTCTTCTCTTCCGCGCTTCGCCGGCTGCTTCCGATGCTGTTCGTCGATTTCCATAACTTTTTCTCTGACGCGGCAGATTCGCCACTCAAAACGTCTCTCCAGTTATCCGAGATAAATCTCCAAATTCAATTAAATTACACCTAAGTAATTTCTGAATTTACAGATATAGAATGTACTGCATGTTAGCTTCAGTATTGTGCCCAAGAACATGATCTAGAGCAGGGGTGTCAAACTCAATTCCTGGAGGGCCACAGCCCTACAGAGTTTAGTTCCAACCCTCCTCTAAGGGTTGAAGCTAAACTCAGGAAGGCTGTGGCCCTCCATGAACTGAGTTTGACACCTGTGATCTAGAGTATAGGGGCTTTTGCACCGGAGGAACCTTTTCATAGTTCCTAGAACTATTGGCTGAAGTACCCGGATTTTGCCGTGTTCGCACCGCAGGAACTAGGAACGATTTTAGTTCTATGAACTCCTTTTGGGGGAACTAAATTAGCTTCTACTTTAGAGTAGGGTATAAACCAGCAGTATAGGAACAATCAGTGACTTGAGTGTACGTTGATTGGTCAAACGCATATCAAAAACTGGCATCTGGCATTTTTAAAAAAGCCATGTAAACATATTTACTTCACGAACATGGAAAACAGCGATAATGGCACTTACCTGTTCTCTGCAGGGTTGTGTTCTTTTCTCCGCCTTGATACTGAAAGTTGTCATAGGAGATTTCGTCTCTTAGCCCCAATTTTTGCTCTTTCAGTTGCATAAATTATGCATTTACCTTCCATCTTTGTTATCACTGAACTGCCTAGTACACCTCTAGCAACCAATAAGGAAGCTAGCATGTCCTAGAAACCACCCAGAAAACATTGGATTAGTAAATACTGGGAAAGATTCAAATCCACTGGGACACAAAAACATGCTTTTATAAAAGTTATAAAATTTGGCACACTGACAGAGGACAGTCTGAACTGTCACCATAGCAAATTTGGAGTCTCTAACTCAATCCCTCTAGCACCACCAGTTGTCCAAATTGAACTCATGTTTATGCTAATAACTTTTGAACCATAAGGGCTAGAAAAAACTTTTTCCCTCTGATTCCTTGATGACTTAAGATGATTTGAATGCTCCCTATGATGTCATTTTCCATCATGATAATTTTTTACTTTTTACTTTTTCAAACTCCTCCTAGACAGTTGCTCTGATTTTCATGAAAATTGAACAAGCTCATCTTCAGACCATGCCAACAAAAAGTTATGGAATTCAAAATGATTTGTCAAACTGTTTTCAAAAATGCGCAAACAAATTGTGTACGTAGTGCTTGTGAAAATTCATATAAGGCTGTATCTCCTCAACACTTCATCATATTCAAACCAAACTTGGTCAATGTCATCACAAGCATGACCTGAGGTTATATGCTGTGTTTCAGCGCAGCGCCACCTACTGGTCCAGAAATACAAAAATGGCTATTTTTGCTTACAACTTCTGAACAGTTTGTCCAAAAATCATAAATGGGAGTCATGTCAAGTCAAATTATGTCAAATTTACCCATATCAGCCATTTTGGGTGTCGGACATTTTGAATTTTGTCATAAAATGCTATATTTAAGAACGCACTGGCTTATCATTATGAAACTCGATATGTATCTTCGGCACCATGCCCTGAAGGTACTCAAAAAGTTCCAGGGTTTCGGTACTCAAAAGTTATAATGAAATTTACAAAAATGCTAATAACTTTTGATTCATTTAGTCTATTGTAATGAAATTGGTCTTAATAGATTCACTTCCATTCTTTCGGGGTAAATAAACAAAAAAAGTATACACTGTATTAATGAAACAAAGCCACATATTTGTACCAGACGTGTGAAATTAATGTGGGAAAAAATAAATACTCTGAACCCTAAGTAGATTTACACAAACTGAGAAAGTCAAAAAGCATTAGGTTGTGACCCACTCTCCCCTACCTTTCTTTCTTTCTTTTCTTCTATAGGCCGAGTTTTGAGATGTGAGGGAAAAAAAAAACATCTAATCTTTCACATAAACACAAGTGTCTGACATGTCCTTGTACCCTGAGAGAGAGAGAGCTCTATAGGTTTATGACTGACACTTTCTGCTAGCTTGACATCTGTAAGTGTAAAAATAACACATTTCAGTCAACAAACCATTACAGACATTTGAACTTGACATTGATTGTTTACTTGACAATGATTCTTATAATTGTAATATCATACAACACAGGAAACATTGAGACTGTGCTGCAATATGACACTTTCCTGACAACATTCCCAGAAGAATGCTGTCCTTTGATGCCTGGAGAACCGCAGCTATCCACTGAAAAGAAACAAAACAGAATGAGTTTCATGTAATCGTTTCAGAGGTCATGTGATCAGAGCTCGCTCCCATTTTTGATCAATAACTGCGTTTTTAAATATCTCACGGCTGGGATGCGATATTCCAGGCATGCCACTGCGTAAACAGATCAATGGCTTCACATTGAACCCATCCGGCATTCTGTTTTCAAATACAATTAAACTGTCTTATTCAGCACAGTCAGAGACATTGAACACACAGCCAGGCATTGACTTATGTTTTATCAAAGGGAAGTCCAACAGAAGGGCTTCAGAGTGGGAAAGGAGGGAGGTCGAGTTTAGTATTAGATCTAACAACTTTGTTGTTTAAACCTCCTGACCTTTGTTGGTGTTGGAGTATTGTTGGATTCTAGTTTCCATTATCAACTCAACATGCCAAGTTTCACTAATAACATTAATGGGGCTGTCAGTGGATTAAAATGTTTAACTGAATGACATTTATGTCATTATAACATGATATGATAAATTAATACAATAAATTTGCAGATAATCACATATAGAAATATCAATATTTGCTGAGAAGACCTCAAAAATGAAGATAATTGAAAAACATTGTTGCAACACAACATAAGCCTATTATTGGCCCACAGTCAGCAATCCATTTAGCAGCTAATTTTATCAATCTGTGTGGTAGACTAGGGTCTGTTCACACAGAATGTGTTCATGTATTCGATCAATGCTGTTTTTTTAATTTTTTGCCTCTGGGGTCTGAGGCTGATTTGGGGCCCTGGAGAAGTTTTGACATGCCCTGACATTTGTGCTTTTTTCAGTTGTTCATAAACATATTAATGACAAAGGTGTCATTACACTGTATTCAGCACAAACTAGGCTACAATAATATGTGAGCAACATGAATGTACATGTTTGTGTTTTTGAAGGAATAAAGTTTATGCATGGTTATTGAAAAAAACAAAAAACTTAAAGGGATAGTTCACCCAAAAATGAAAATTTGATGTTTATCTGCTTACCCCCAGGGCATCCAAGATGTAGGTGACTTTGTTTCTTCAGTAGAACACAAATGATGATTTTTAACTCCAACCGTTGCCGTCTGTCAGTCTTATAATGCGAGTGAATGGTAACACAATTTATAAGAGTCAATAAATATGCATAGACAAATCCAAATTAAACCCTGTGGCACATGACGATTGATGTCCTAAGACACGAAACGATTGGTTTGTGCGAGAAACCGAACAGTATTTATATAATTTTTTACCTCTAATACACCACTATGTCCAACTGCGTTCAGCACTCGCTTAGTGAGATCTGATCTCGCTCTGACAACGGCAGCGCCGAGACATTACTGACATTACTGACCTACTTTTCGTAATCCGTTTTGTAATCAATTCAATATGACCAAAAAATATTTAATATCCAGTTTCACTCTGAAGCATTGAGTAAAATAAGTTGCAAAAACTTTAAAATGATATAAATTAATTCTCTGTCCGTTGACCAGCAGATTGTACAGAGAGGAAACCGTTTCAGTGAACACAACAATCTGCATTATCTTCTGATGCTATGAAATAATCCTCGTCTCTCTCTTCTTTTCTCTCCGGCTCTCTGCATTTATCTGTATTGTATTTTATGGCTCTTTCTTCTCCTCTGCTGTCTTCTGCTATTGATTTTCACTTATAGGTTTTCATCCCTTTCATTTCAATTTCAGTCAGGCAAACGGCACAGAAACCCTGAACCTGAAACCCCTCTCTCCCTCTTTCTCTTTGTCTCTCTCCCTCTTTTTTCATTGTAAGGCCATTGTCCTGCACTGAACTGCAGGTGTTTAGAATTGCCTTTCTCATTTTAACACCCATAAGATACGGTAAGATGTCTCTATCCAGTTAGAGCATTGACATAAAATCGCCATATACTGTATGATGAGTGTTAAGGAGTGCTTTTGTCCTTATGGGGTGAATGCATAGTGCTGTCAGTGTAATCTCTTTCTCTCTCTGTCTCTCTCTTGTGTGTGTGGTCCTGGTAACCCTATGTTAAAAGATGGCAATATCCGAAATCCTTGTCCATGTGGAGACATTTTCTGGTCCCCATGAAGAAAACATCTTATAAATCATACTAAGCAGTTTTTGTAATGTGTAAAAATGCAGAAAGTTTTTTTGTGATGGGTTGTTTTAGGGGTAGGGTGGGTGTGTGTGTGTGTGTGTGTGTGTGTGTGTGTGTGTGTTCTGATGACAGTAAGTGATTACTAATTGCTACGTTCACATCGTAGTTGAATGAGGCCCATATCTTACCAGGACACAGATCTGTGATTTAGTTGTCAGCATTAACAGCAAACACCACATGTAATCTGACACTTTAATTTCTCATCTAGGCCACTTTTATATGTTGAAAATAATATGTTTTAAACATTATATTTGCCCTTGAGGTAAATCATGAAATAGCTTATGAATTTCACTATATGAAGTATTAGAAACAAGGTGCAAAAATATAGAATGTATGTTTTAAATATATAATAATGTAAATTAGTGGTCAAAGTCACTAAACATCTGGGCTTCTTCAGTGGGAAAAAAAAAAAAAAAAAGCCTGTATCTTTTTCATTAAGATTTACTATTCAGTGGTTTAACCAAGCATAAATGCGCTGAAATTGAGTCTTATTTAAATTAAGTCATTGTCATCCTTTTCAGGGAAAACTTTCCTTTCTATATAAATTAGACTTATTTTGTATTGCACCTTATGTACAAAATCTTAATCAAATACACCTGAAACAGCCAAATTTCTCCAGATCAATTTGAGTGATTAGAGTGCTAAAACACTGCGAACAATGCATGCAAACATACGCTATCAACGGCTCAAATCTTTTTAAATTAATTCTCTGGTCTCAATGTTGTGACACCTGACAGAGATGAAGGTATCAATAGAAAGTTAAAATGTTCATTTTAATGCAGATTTTTATATACATATTTAATAAGTTCATACAACAACAAAACATGATGTCATGTAATGATAGTCATGGAATACACAAAGACGAGGAATGTGTAAATAATTTTTAATCAGAAAACACAAAGGAGATACTCCGAGAAAACACCACTAAAATTAACAATGACCGACATCAAACTGAACCAAACAGGAAGTATTTATACACAAGGAAATAGGGCTGTCACAATATCAGATTTTTCACACCAGTTATCATGGCCAAAAGAATTCACAATATTGATATATTGTGAGAAACCTTTAAGCCAATGAATCCCACCATTGCATACAACAACTACACTTAAGGGTAATCAGATACTGATAAACAACTGATAAACACAAGGCACAATCATTTTTACTTTTTGCTTGTCTTTATAATTTTTTTATGAAGGAAGACAAGCATTTAGTTTATCTTATTTCAAGCTGGAGTAAAAAAAAAAAAAAAAAAAAAAAAAAAAAAATGCCTGAATGTATCACAAAGAACTGAAAAGATTTTCTGATGCACATTTTAAAGACCATGCTATGTGATTTTAGCTAGAGGCAGACATTATATTATTTTATAGTATTCTATACAGTGATAAAGGCCATGTAGATTAGCATAGCATTATAAATATACATTATCCTTACGGAAATAACGTCTCGGTTGCATAGGTAACCCTCGTTCCCTGAAGGAGGGAACGGAGACGTACGTCGGAGAGACCGACGAATAGGAATCTCGCTAGAGAGGCCAATCTACTTCGAGTGTAACTAAATGGAGCCAATGCACATTGGCATGCAATCATATGCACCAGCTGCTCGCCTCGCAGCGCGGGTATATAATGAGCAGCAGGTGCGTTGCATCTTCAGGTTTTCGCTGAGGAGCCGAACCCAGCAGGCGGCAGCATCAGCAGGACAACGCCTGTGGCGACGGGACGTACGTCTCCGTTCCCTCCTTCAGGGAACGAGGGTTACCTATGTAACCGAGACGTTCCCATTCAGTCGGTCACGTTCGAAGTACGTCGGACAGACTGACGAATAGGAATCCCTACCAAAGCGCCACAGGAGCTGCCCTCTTCCAGCGCTCTGTCGTGAGCCACCTGAACCCCCTTGCCTAAGGACGATGGGACCAGGCTCACACAGAGAGGGTCGATCACTGTTTTTCCCAAAACCCACTCAGTGCGACAGTTGGATAACGCTGGGAAAGCGTAGCCTTACATGCGATAAGGAACGCTGCGGAAGCCATATCCTTCCCCGAAGGAGTTATATGGATAAGTACATATGGACTAACCTTGTAGGTTGTACAACATATGGAAGAACTGGGGTGACTCCACTCGGTGAGAGATGGGTTCTCCCAGAGGGAAGACACGGGCTTCGTTTAGGAGCAGCTGTGGAAAAAGCCATATGGGATCCCCGTAGGGTCACACATATGGAACCCAGCCTAAATCCGGTTCTCAAGGATACAACGGAGTATAGGCCTGGTGCCAGACGCTCCGCCACGTCGGCTGCCGAAGGGTAACCGGAGGACTCAACAGGGTCTGCCCGTAGGGACTCTCTGGAGAATAGAATGTGCATGTAGCGCAGCAAGCCGACACTAAGCCGGGGCCTCTCCGTGCCTCTGACCTGAGGCGAGAACACGGGAGGAGACCGGCTCGACACGAAGGCTATAGTATCTAGCGAACGTGTAGGTGTCGCCCAGCCCGCAGCTCTACAAATGTCTGTTAGCGAGGCGCCACGAGCCAGCGCCCAGGAGGATGCCACACCTCTTGTGGAGTGAGCATGCAACCTGAGCGGGCAGGGCACGCCCTGAGCTTGGTAAGCCAGGGCGATGGCATCCACTATCCAGTGGGCCATCCTCTGCTTGGAGACAGCCTTTCCCTTCTGCTGGCCTCCGTAACAGACAAAGAGCTGGTCTGAGGTCCTGAAGCTTCGAGTTCTGTCTATGTACAGTCACAAGGCGCGAACTGGACAGAGCAAAGCCAGGGCTGGGTCTGCCTCCTCCGAGGGCAGCGCTTGCAGGCTCACTACCTGGTCCCTGAAGGGAGTGGTAGGAACCTTGGGCACATAGCCAGGCCAGGGTCTCAGTACCACGTGGCTGTCACCCGACCGAAAATGACTGCAGGTCCCCTACCCTCTTGATGGAGGCCAATGCCACCAGCAGCAAAGTCTTCATAGACAGAATCTTTAAGTCTGCTGACAGCAAAGGCTCAAAGGGAGCAACCTGGAGTGCTCTGAGCACCAGAGTAAGGTCCCAAGAGGGTATGGAGGGGGGACGAGGAGGATTTAACCGTCTCACCCCCCTAAGGAACCTGGTCGTGCTGACCAACAGATTTGCCATCTATGTGGTCGTGGTAAGCAGATATGGCAGCAGTATGGACTTTGAGGGTGGAGGGGGACAGCCTACGCTCCAACCCTTGCTGCAAGAAGGAAAGCACGACTCCGATCGAGCATCTTCGGGGATCTTCTCGGCGAGAAGAGCACCACTCGACGAACAGGTTCCACTTCGAGGCGTAAGCACGTCTCGTAGACAGTGCACATGCCGAAGTGATGGTGTTAAGTACCTCAGGGGGTAAGTCACCTAGAACCTCCGCGTCCCGTCCAGGGACCAGACATGGAGTTTCCAGAGGTCTGGACGCGGGTGCCAAAGAGTGCCCCGTCTCTGAGAAAGAAGGTCTTTCCTCAGAGGGATGGGCCAGGGAGGGGCTGTCGCGAGGAGTGAGAGTTCTGGGAACCAGGTCCGGTTGGGCCAGTAAGGCGCAACTAACAAGACCTGCTCCTCATCCTCCCTGACTTAGCACAGGGTCTGTGCAAGTAGGCTCACTGGGGGAAACGCATATTTGCGCAGGCCCCGGGGCCAGCTGTGAGCCAGTGCATCTGTCCAAAGTGTCCCCTCGGTCAGAGAGTAAAACAACTGGCAGTGGGAGGTTTCTGGTGAGGCAAACAGGTCTACCTGAGCCTCTCCGAACTCTCTCCAGATCAGCTGAACCACCTGGGGGTGGAGTCGCCATTCTCCTGACAGCGCAGCTCGTGATAGCTCGTCGGCCACACGGTTGAGCACACCAGGGACATGAATGGCGCGACCTCAGAAGCTTCTGACTCCACAGGAGGAGATGGGGGGCGAGTTGCGACATGCGACGGGAGCGTAGACCACCTTGATGGTTGATGTATGCAACGGTCGCAGTGTCCGTACGGACCAGTACATGCTTGCCCCGTAGCAGGCCTTTGAGGCGGCTCAGAGCAAGGCGTACTGCCAGCAACTCGAGGCAGTTGATGTGCCAATGCAGATGGGGTCCCGTCCAAACCCCTGACACTGCATGCCCATTGTACGTGGCACCCCAGCCGGTGGCAGAAGCATCTGTGAACACCACAGCATGCCGGGACACCTGTTCTAGGGGCACTCCTGCCCGAAGAAACAAGGGGTCCGACCACGGACTGAAGGTTCGGCGGCACTCCTGAGTGATTGGCACCCGGAACTTGCCGCGCTGCCACGCCCATCTCGGGACTCGGCCATGAAGCCAGTGCTGAAGCGGTCTCATATGAAGCAGACCGAGCGGTGTTACAGCCGCAGCAGCCGCCATATGCCCCAGGAGCCTCTGAAAGAACTTCAGTGGGACCGCTGTCCTGCCATTGAATGTATTCAGGCAGTTCAACACCGACCGAGCACGTTCCTCTGTGAGGCGTGCTATCTGCCGAATCCAACTCCATACCGAGAAAAGAGAACTTCTGCACCGGGGCGAGTTTGCTCTTTTCCCAGTTGACCTGAAGCCCCAACTGGCTGAGGTGTCTGAGCACCAAATCCCTGTGTTTGCACAACTGATCCCGGGACTGTGCTAGAATGAGCCAGTCGTCAAGATAGTTGAGAATGCGAACACCCTGTTCTCTCATGGGAACAAGGGCTCCCTCCACGACTTTCGTGAAGACGCGGGGAGACAGGGCCAGCCCGAAGGGTAGGACTCTGTACTGATATGCTCGACCTTCGCACACGAATCTCAGGAATGGCCTGTGTCGCGGAAGAATTGAAACATGGAAGTATGCGTCCTTCAGGTCAATCGCTGCAAACCAATATCGGGGACGGATGCACTCGAAAATGCGTTTCTGCGTGAGCATTTTGAATGGTAGCTTGTGGAGGCTCCGATTCAAAACTCGCAGGTCCAAGATCGGTCGTAACCCGCCGCTTTTCTTGGGTACAATGAAGTAGGGGCTGTAGAACCCCGACCTCAAATCGGCTGGAGGGACCGGCTCTATCGCGTCCTTTACCAGTAGGACTGCGATCTCCGCACGCAGGACAGGGGCATCGGCATCTTTCACTGTAGTGAAGAGGACGTCCCTGAACTTGGGGGGGGAAGCCGGGCGAACTGAATCGCAAAGCCGACCCTGATGGTCCGAAGGAGCCAGCGAGACGGACTGGGGAGCGCTAACCCGGCTCGCAGAGACCGTACAAGCAGGACCAAAGGGACCACCGGTGTACCCACAGCAGGGCAGCGAGGTGGAACACAGGGACGCGGCTCGGGGGGCTCTCTTTGTGAGGCGGCCCGAAGCGGCGTCACAGTGTGCTAGGCAACACTTACCTGGTTCCACGGATGGACAGAGGGAGCAGTTGAGGCTTTGGCTGCCCGCTGCTCGCTGCTGTCCACTGGCAACAGAAGAGGGGGATGAGAGTGGTGAGGTTTTTCACCTCCCACTGCTCTCCAAACCCTCTTCAGACCTGGAAATGGAGGAACTGCTCTTTAAAATTTGGGTACCGCTGCCTCTTGGGTCAGTGGCGGAACAGAAACAAACCCAATAAAAGGATTTACCACCTGGCCCTCCTCCAGGGGTGGAAGAGCAGCCCCACCCATCTCTGGGTCGCCCGTCTCAGGGGTGATTCTCACCAACCAGTTAAACAGCTGCAGAGATGGGAGGCG
Source organism: Chanodichthys erythropterus (assembly GCF_024489055.1). NCBI lineage: Eukaryota > Metazoa > Chordata > Actinopteri > Cypriniformes > Xenocyprididae > Chanodichthys > Chanodichthys erythropterus. Next base: position 11,572,724 of record NC_090227.1, on the reverse strand, counting down.
TCATCTCCCCGCAATGGATACAGCAGAGCCTGCTGGGCCGGAGTTTCTTGCAGGGGACGACACCCTTGGCGACGAGCAGACTGAGGGGCGGCCCAAGAGGAACTCAATGGTTTGTCATGGGAAGCTCCCCGATCCGCTACTAACTGAGGAGAACTGCTGGGCTCAGTCCTCGACAGTGTCACCGAAAAGGCCACCTCGTAAGATGGGAGCATTGAGAAAGCATTTAGCTTGACAACCTCTCGCACCTCACAAGGTAAGCCAAGGGGCACTTCTGGACCACTGAGGTGGACATCGTCTGGCTGAGGGCCTGCGCCGTGACTTTGATCACGGTTAGTCAACAAGCGCAGCTCAACCCCAGCACAGAACTACCCTCATGCAAAAAGAGTGCCTTGGCCTCACATGCAGGGTGGGTGTGGTCTGTGTACAGCCACCCCATCCAAGAGGGTAGTGAGAGAGGAAAAACTTATGCAGATTCTGGCACCTTTGGCATTCCATATTTATGGCACCAAAATACCCCCATACTGCCAAGTTTTCCATGCACATCTGGAAGACCCAGGAAAGCATGGCTGTAAACTCCGAATCTGAGTCAGCATAAGCACACACCATTACAGTGGGCAGCGTCACCCTCATTTCCAGAGCATAACAGCACTCTCTCCGATGCTGCAATCGACGTCTGTCCCTCAGCTGGAGCTCTGAATGAAATGCTAGGTTCCCCTATGAAAAGGACCAGCAATTCAATCCAGAAACTGCACAGCTTGCAATGCGCTAGAGAGGGAGGGGCCCTAGGGGGTTGGTTCCCCGAAGGAACCCCTCAACCTCATGTCACCCAATCCATATCAGCAAAGTAGACCTCTTCTGGTGCACCAGAGAGGGCGCTACAATGGAGATTATGCAAGGGAACCGCGCATCTAGAGCGCCGAGCGAGCGCTGGGTTGCCGTGACAACCCGCGCTGCAGCCCGGTAGCTCGACGGCACACGACACGCAGAGGAGCGAGAGGTTTGCTCTCGTTGATCTCCACAGTCTCCCAGAGTGTCGGGCAGACCCGCGGCTGTGCTTTTACACACAAGCGGCAGCTGGCCAACAACAGAGGGGACTCAAGCTTCCCGGAGAAAGAAGAGTCACGACCGGCGTGTCGACGTGATCATGTTCTCATATGAAAACATGAACACCCACGAACATCACTTCAGCACGCGCCCAGACATGTGAAACGGTGATCGTGGCCGTCAGTGAGGACAGGAACGACCGCATCCAGAAGCACAAGTAGGATGTCGTCTTTAAAAAGACGCGAATCTACTTGTGTAAGCTCTTTCAGGGACTTTACTCTTTTAGAAGTGCTGAAGCACGCAGGGGAACGGCCACCGCAACACAGACAGGGATTGTGTGCAGCCTGTCGTGTGCTTTCTCTCTCTTTGAAGGCGCTCACTCTTACCAGCCGTAAAAACGGCTTTTCAGTGCTCAAAAGCGCACCGTACCGGCCGTGAGAACAGCCTTCTGACGCTGTCAAACAGCTATTTGCTCAAAAACGGCAAACGAAACAAAAACAGAAAAAGAGAGGACTTCGACCCCTCTGCTGTGCTGTTCGCCCGCACTCGGAAAAAAAGAGAAGTTCAACCAAAAAGCTTGACTCGTCTTCTAGCAGACACTCGCTTGCAGAGAACAGGAACAAACACCGTTCGGCTCCGAAGCAAAAAGCTGAAGATGCAACGCACCTGCTGCTCATTATATACCCGCGCTGCGAGGCGGGCAGCTGATGCATATGATTGCATGCCAATGTGCATTGGCTCGTTTTAGTTACACTCAAAGTAGATTGGCCTCTCTAGCGAGATTCCTATTCGTCGGTCTCTCCGACGTACGTCGAACGTGACCGACTGAATGGGAACCAAGATAGCTTGAACACAGACAAACCATATACTGTCAAAATGGTGTGTTAATTCTCTTCATGTTAAATCATTCAAAACGTCTCTATCTGCATTTCAAATGTACATTTCATACAGATTACATAATCGGAGAGAATAGCCTAATTCTTTTAAAATGTTTAGTTTAAAATTAGACATTTCAAGCTTTCTATGATATATTTCTCATATCTGTGAGGCAAGTAGCCATCTTATGATGTAGCTATCCTCATTTATGAGACGCGCTCCAGTTCACGTGCAATGCAAGTGATCGCGCTGGCACTTCCATTATATTGTCTGCTATATTTGCTTCTTATGTATTAAATCCAGGCAATTGGTTGATGAAACGTTGATTACAATTAAGATACAATTTATACAAAACGAAAATCACTTTAACGAAAGGCTTTCTACAAAACAAAACTCATAACTCATACTGTTCACGTTTCATAATCAACATAGATGAAAATTATCAGACGACATGATTTTGTGCGGCAGTAGCAGCTGCTCGTGCTGCATCTTCTTCTGTTTTATGTTTGCCAGCGTTAAGGTGAAATACTGCCACCTATTGTACTTTGGGATGTCAACCAGGTGCTGGTGCTGGATTATTTACGTGTCATATTAAAATGTGTATTATTATATTTATTTAAAGTATTTCGGTTATCACAATATATTGTCACAACCTTAATTAACAAGATATAGATTTTTCATGTTTTGAATATCATGGTTATCATCAATACCAGTATATCACGACAAGCCTACAAGGAAAATGAGGGAACTAAACAGAAACAGCTGGACAAAGATTAACTAATCAGTAACCATAGAATCTTACGAGAACTAATAGAGAAATGTCAGGAACTAATTTAGCTTTCCAGGCAAACCGTAATCCGTGTTTTTCCAACCTTCTACCTGTGAAAGTGCACTGGAACGGCAGTCAAACCTGTGACTTCCCACCCGTGAACTCGTCCTAGATCGATGTACTCCCAGTTCCGCGGTCTGACGTCACATAGCCCGCGAAACAACAATAGCAGCCCCTATGGATGCGGTGTTTATGCAAGTGGACGGTAAAATAACGTAAAATAAAAGGTATAACAGCTTCTCTTGCCTTATGCGCCATTTTTTTTCTCCATTTCCCTCAAATAAGCAAGGAGTAAGCATCTTTGGCGATAGAAATAATTGTAGATGAGCCCCGTATGTTCCGCCATGCTGGTTTATGTTTATACTCAGGCAGTTTGCATGGCGTGACTTGCCTGGAACGCTACAAAGTCGTGTGTCGTGGTTTGAAGTCATGACTTAAGGGCTCAAAAACCTGCCTGGAACGCCGCATAACTAAACACAACATAGTTGTGACAATTATATAAAATTTTATTATTTAATTTATTGATGATTTTAGGTTGAACATGCTAGAATAGGGTATTTTACATTAAGGTAAATTTAGAAATGTCTCCTGTTATGATATTGTCACATTTATAAGGACAGAGAAAAAACTGGACACTAAATGACTAAAAATCACATAATAACAGGTCATTCCGAACACAACCAGCTCAATCTGAACTAGATGCCTTGTTACTAGGAAATGCATAACAAGTGAAAATAATTGTGTTCTAAAATTGGCTTAAAATATTAAACATGTTTAATATCCTCTACTGGATAAAATCATTGTCTGAAGCTAAATAATTTGTCTGTGCCCATCATACACTATGCGGTTTTAAGAGAAAACTTTCAGTTCAAATCAAATGGTTAGCTCTGACTTTTCAGCAACTAGCGTCGACTCTTTCAGACTGTAAACTGGGCAAAAAACTGGGCAAAAGTCATGTACAGTATTCCAGTCTTTATACAAATTACATGCTTGACAGTCATGGTCACTATGAATGAACTGCAGTTGTATGGAAAAATAATATTAATGCTTAGAATGATATGAGTGTGAGTAAATAATTATTTTCTGGCTGAACTATTCGTTTAAGTGTGTTGGTTGCTGTAAATAAGTACTTTTGTCTGCTGTCAGTAAACTCTCCATGCAGGATGTGGACAGACCACTAAACAGG